>NC_056741.1:197470225-197777725 GCF_019279795.1 Protopterus annectens
GGGTGTGAAGAGTGTGGGGGGATGAAGCCCCCCACCTATTTTGGTTTAATTTCTGTACTTTTTGTGTTATTTTCTTCTTTTAAACGAGACTAGGTGGGGGGCTTCGCTCCCCCTCACACCCCCCACAACTAAATATACCAACTCCAGAGCCGCATTATATTGGGGAAGGGTACAAATCCCTGTTATTTGCCTTAAAGTGTACTGAAGTACTAGTTGTCAGTCAAATGAGCTGTCGATCAAATGGGTTTCAGTCAAATTAAATTTGGATCAAATGAAGATAACCCATATATATATATATATATATATATATATATATATATATATATATATATATATATATATGTATGTATATATATATATATATATATATATATATATATATATATATATATATATATATATATATATATATATATATATATATATATATATATATATATATATATATATATATATATATATATATATATATATATATATATATCTATATATATATATATATATATATATATATACACACACACACACACACACACACACACACACACACACACACACACACACACACACACACACACACATATATACACATACACACACATATATATACACATACATATATATATATATATATATATACATATACATATATATATATACACATACATATACATACACGTATACATATATATATATATATATATATATATATATATATATAAACATATGTATATATAGATATGAATACATGTCTCAAAATGCCCATACAAACATATGCTGCTGATAGACCACCCACAACTGGGGTAGCATGCACAGTTGGATACAAAAGGACCCATGACACTCACATCTGCTCCACCCCCTCCCACAGTCCAAATTAATGAGCGAACAGTACACTGCTACAAAATCATGATAGGCCATACACAATGGCCAGACATACAAAAACCTATTAGCAAAGCAAGTACAATGACTGAACATAGCAAAGAGAAATACAACCAGCCAGTAAGTCACACATGTTTATTATACTTTGATGTCTTGGCCAAAGCCTTCAAGTAGTAAAAGATTACAGTAAATACTTGCCTTAATCACAAGAAGCAATTGACAATTGCATTGTTAAATACACAGCCTTTAATTACACTCCTCATTTAACCCCCTACAGGATAAAGTATCACATTTAATATTAGTACATTGATTCTGTACATAACAATTGTCCTTTTATGAATGTTTCTTCAAACTGAGGAACAGACTTATTCCGAAATAGTACCTTGGAACCCACTACTGTCCCCATGGTGAGATTTTTTCAAATGCACAACTATAGAACTGTCTTCTTTATTATTAGTAATATGTCTCATATGTTCTAACCGCCTATTTTTAAAACATATGTTACTCCCCCACATAACATATGTTACAAGGGCATCTAAGAGCATTCTCCATACACCAACATCTTGAATGTACAGACTCCAAAATGTTTTCCAGCCTTTCCCATAAGCAGGAATGACAGCACTAAATAATGATAGACCATTTTACCTATCAACCACCTACTGTATGACATCTGGGCAAAGCCTGACATAATTGGTGGACAGATGCCCAAATACATGGCCATACTTGAAATATGGCTGTTATACACTGAGAAAGTTGCTTTTGTTACAGGGTTTGTTGTAACATATCTTTTCTGAGGGATATAAAGTCAGAAAAATAAATGGATGTTATCATTTACTGATTGCATTCTCCAGAGTATGCTACTGACTTGCCAAGGACAACACATGTCTAGGGAACAGACCAAACATATCAGGCTAACCTGTGGCAATTATGTGGATAGCCCTACAGTTGCGAGCTACGCAGAGATAGAACTTTGTCAGACTGAAACCCATGCAGATGTTGCATGTTCAGACAAACCCTGTTAAACTGCTAGTATTCCAAACATATAACAGCAATACTGACATTCTGCTGCTAAGTCTTGAACCTTCTCCACCATTTTGGGTTTGTCTCCACAAGTTCTGTTGTAAGAGGTGTTAGCTCACACACCTCCAGGATTTCTTCCTTACAGGTAATGGAAAGGATCAGCGCTGATATGGAGTACTTAATTATAGGAGTGTTTTGCCATGACATTGGCTATTGTAAAAACTACACAGCTGCTCTGCATGCAATTAGCAAAATGGTGTCCATAATCTGGTCATGAGCATCACCTTCCATAGCCATGCTGTCACCTATTCAAACCAGGGAGAGAGAGAGAGAGAGAGAGAGAGAGAGAGGAAGAGGGAAAGAGAGCAAAATGAATAAAAAAATCCGGAAAAGAGAATAAAAGACAAAAGGGTAAGTGGAACATTTAAGCATGTAATTGAATATAGTACTTGGTCTGTAGTAATGGGAATATGATTTGGAAGAATATATGTCCCAACAAGACTTGCTGTACTAATGATCTGCAGAACAGCTACTATGGCCATAGCATCTGGCCCTCTTTGCATTGGGAGAGATCACACCCATACCTCTCAACTGTACAGATCTTCACTGAATGTCCAGAGTTTCACATCATAGTTTTTTGTGTGTTCCTCCAGAAATCTGTACATTTCTAAAAAATAGCTGAGGATTGAAGCCATCAAGTAATGACAAACACATGAGTTTATGACTCTACATCCTTAAGAATAATCACAGTAATGCAAAATATATTATTCTACAGACTTTCTAAGTTTGTAACAGGAATATTTAAAGTCTGTCCATATTTATCCCCCAGTCATTGTAGGCTTTGTCCAGATATGATGCTCTAACTGGTTGCAAGGTAGGATCACAGCTCAGGAGCCTGACTCACCCTGGGAAAGAACAGCTCACATATGACAACCACTGGGGTGTCTGTCAAACAGTTGTGACTGTGCCACTGCTAGGCCAGTTAATGGGATGTTGTTCTTATCCATATGTTACCTCTGAATATGAGTATGATACATGTTTGTCTTGTAAATCTAAGAGACCTATATAGGGCATGTGCATAGTAAAGTACTGCTGCAGACATGTGTTGACGTTTATGTGATATGTTGAATTAATAACATTCAACTGTACAGTGTTCTGCTGGACAATAAGGACATTTGTGACTGATATCTGTAGTCACATACACATATGCCTGTGTTATGTCAGCCAAACCATTAGCAAGTCTGTGAGCATTGACAATGTAACATAATAGCCTACTTACGACTGTTGGACATCTTCCAGGTTATCACAGTGATGTCAAAGCTTACTGTGCAATCAACTTACTAATGTATGCTGTATTTTAATACAGTATCAATATTCATGTCCCTTTTGTCACTCAGTTATGTGTGCCATTGTCCAGGTGTACTGCTGTAACTGGTTGAGAAGTATGATTGAGCAGCAAGATTGTACACACAGTGTGCCAAACTAACATAAAACAGAAAGGTATACCAGGTATCCACTGAGGACATGTATGTATGTGTATATTCAGCTGTTAGGCACAAAACTAATCACATGGGTTTCAAGAACAGCAGTAGGAGTGGGGTATTGAATATTGAACATGTATGTAATATCAGTGTCAGTGCATACAACAGACATAAATATGTACAGCTACTGGTTGTTGCATTGCCCTGACATTGATATGGGGTATAAGCAGAAGGTTTGACCCTCTGTCCATGCCTACCACTAACAGCTATATCAACACCTATATACAGTGGATATAACAAGAGTACACACCCTTGTTGGAATGCCAGGTTTGTGTGCTGTATAACAATGAGACCATAGAAAATAATTTCATAATGTTTCTCATATAGAATGTGACCCCTAACCTGTACAATCCCATTGAACAACAATCAAATAGGTTTCTAGGAAGGTGAACAATTATTGCCAAGTGAATATGTGCCATGATGTTAGAGTCCAAACCAAGATGAATGAATGCTGTAACCCTCTCAATAGGTGCATACACAACATATCAGTTTAAAGGTGTGCACACTTATTCAACTTTCTTATTGTACTAATTATTATTTCCATATGTTTTCAAAGACCAGATTGTTATGTTTTCAATTGAATTGTACATACTACAGATCGCATTAAAGGGGGGAATTATTTTGAAATGAGTTATTGTGGTGTAATGTTTCAGTTGCACAAATTCCAAGCATTGTAACTGGGGTTTGTACACGTTATATTCACTGTAGCTATATGGACTCAGCAGTACCTGACCTGTATAACCAGCCTCCACCAAGGTAGAGTAATCCACTTTGGTGGACAGCAGCAATACGCAAACTTCATAATAGGTTGCTATATTGGCTGTACAGGGACACATAGGTGTAGGAAACAACTTGGAAGCAAGTACACCTCTATCTGAGCAAGCATGTAAGTTCACAAATCAGTCATATCCACACCACCAAGGACAATTGGAACAGTGTCTCCACATATGCTGTCAGTCTCAGGAGAAAGAACGCAGTTCACCGTGTACTGGGGGGTAAAGCATACCTCATACACACTTGCCATGTATATAGGTAACCTGCATCACACAGGTTAGGTCGGAACATTGCCACCCTGTCCACCCCAGTTGTATAGGGGGATATACACATCAACCACACTCCTCTCCTCAGCAATGGTGAGCATATACATATTGCCTACTCATGGCAACAACATCAAATCTCCATGGGGCATAATAACATAACTGTCTGCCTCCTACATGAACTCAGGCATGTGCTCACAGCTGCATCGCACACCACAGTCAAACACAGGCCTGCTACCATCCACACATGATCCACAAGGAAGATGGTCATTGTCATCCCTCTACACAGAAATTAATGGAGAATAGAGGATTATGCAATTAAGTGTCCACCATTGTGGGGGATAAGATATCTCAGGGTCAGGAGTGTAATGCAAGCTGCTATAGCCAAGATAGAATGGAGAGTTATGGTTTAATTTGGATTATTTGCAAGTAATATCCACTGTTGATGTTCACTTTGACAACCGTATGAAGTCCTGTTACCTTTTTCCTGTTTATGTCTTCCAGGTAATATGCAGAGGGCTTGACTACCAGCATTCTCTGTTGGGGAACCTGACATCATCACCCAATATGTGATCAAACATTATGCCCTGTTATTTGGATGGAGAGCAGAAGATGTGTGTGAGAGGACCACCCTGTGGAACAATCTGGTCCACAGGGTAAATGATGTCGGACTGCATAGCAGAACTTATGAGCAGGTGCAGCATTGTGCCAGCAACCTCATCTGCCATAGCTGATAATGAGCTGCTGCTGATGTGAGTGACTGGCTAGCCACAGCTGGAGGCCCAGCCATCCATCCCTCTCTGACATCCACCGAGGAGCTCCTCACCAACCTTGGGGCACCTGCCCAATGCACAAGCCATGAAGCTGAGGAAAGCATTGTGGAAGTGGATTGCATGCACACACACACACACACACACACACACACACACACACACACACACACACACACACACACATGCACACACTGGACAAGAAGTGTGCAGGTAAGGGCCCAGTGGGGATTAGTACATGAATGTTTCAGACATACATGTATCTGAATTGTATCTACATCCATGAGTCAGGTCCAATTGCATATGTGGATGGGGTTTTAAATGCACAGAGGTGCACATCTATGGTGAGGACAGAACATTGTGTATTATCGGGGTTAGTTTTATAAATGTGCAGACATGCTGCATCCATCCTGTACCAAGGCCACATGTGATGTGAGTCTGCTGACAATAACTCCCTCTCACAACTACCTAAGACCCTCTGGTCTGCATATGGGACAGCAGCCTGAAGCTGGTGAGTATGACATTGTTCTACCCCAGGCTTGTGAAGGGCATGCAATTTACCATGCACACAGCTATCAGTAATAGCTATATTTCTTTATGTAATAGCTATATTGCTTTATGTGCATGTTCACATGTGGTGGGGTTAACTGCATTGCATCACAATGGTCACCACTGGGGCCTATCCGACAAGAATTCAACATTCTTGTAGCATACCTCACAACTTGTCAGTGCCAAGACGTCTGGACAGAGGCCAGCAAAATGGGCTGGGCAAATGGCCTAAGACAGGGACATGTGTGACACATTAGTGGTATACTGTGGATATAAACTGTGTACTGACCCTGGTTAAGATGCAAGGTGTTCTTGTTACATACAAATTAGGACCACAATATGTCAGTCCACACCTCTTCCAGCATTTAATGTGACCCATAACATGAGCAGTTCACTTCTAAAACCAAGCATCTGGTCTCATGTATTGCACCTACAAGGCTGGCCACCTGTGAGGGTAGCAGAGGTTGTATCAGCATGATGTTTCAGTCAGGTATGATTCCTCATGCTGCCATATGTGTCAGTACACGCACTGCGGCATATTCGGCCACAATATCACATACATGGGCATTGTTAAGACACACAGACCACTTCCAACCACGTATAGGTTGCAAACATCTGAATATTCCAGACACATCTGTACAGAGGACTGTACAATGGTTTAACCTGCTGCATGTGAGGCAGATGCTGTGACCATACTATATAAAGTAATGGCAGTGGGAGGTGGTCACCAGCTGTGTTTGGTGCACACATAAAAATGCTATAAGTCACACAAGATATGATCCTCACACACAAACAGTTGCCTGCATTGGGAGTAGAATTCCTACCTATCTAGGTATCTCTATTACAGTGCTACGCAGTTATCAGACACACCACAGAGGTTATACATTTCTACATAGTCCAAAGATATTTCTAAGGTGGATTACATCAACAGGATTATTAAATTGGAGTGAGGGGAAGTGTAAAGGGTAGTAAACAGGTAAAAAATGGTGTAACCCACACACACTACATGATTCATCACCTGGGGAAAGCAGCCAAGCACCGGTGCAGTGGCCCAATACTTCCTGGGATTCATCATTTCCAATGTCCTTGACCCCCAGAAGAGGATGCAACAACCTTGACCTCTGTTGGCTACTTAAATATGGGACTGTTGCTCATCCACAGTTGTGAGATCTACACTGGCTGTAATCAAAATGTAACTCAAAAATGTCAGCCACACCCCGCAACAAAGGTAACCACCTTGCAAACCCTCTTCAAAGCTAACTTTGCAGCCATGAGATCAGGGGTGGATGACTTCACTGCACCCATGGCAATGGGAAATAGCTCCATGACTGTGGACTTATACACATATGGATTGTACAAACATGTATATGAATGCATGGTACTAGCCAGAGCCAACAGAACCCAGAAACTGTCTTCCAAATACTGGGAGACAATGTGATGGTCTCCTGCCATTAATAAAGTGTACAACAGAAGGAGGACACTATTGTAGAGGAAGGTGGTGTTGACTGTTGAACTCCCTAATTAGCCTCAAGCACAATGTCGGATCCCTCATGGAATTCCCTACAGGCATCTATGAAGGCAGAGATGCAGCAGACACAGACAACAATCACACACACACACACACACACACACACACACACACACACACACACACACACACACACACACACACACACTTGCAGGTACTGAGATCCATAAGTTCAATGTTTCATAGGTGTGTAGTAGGTGAATGGGCCTGAAGGCTCTACAAGGCTAGCCCAAGGGAATACCCCATCATCAGGCCACATGACAAAAGTCCCCAGTGTGGCTCAGGAGTATAGTCATTGGAGTGGTCCCCAGGGATGGGTATTGTATTCCTCATCCACTCATCCAGATTTCTATTGTGGGTGGCCAGTGATGTGCACTGCTTCACATGTATGTGATTTATATTCCATAAAATGGACAGTGTCTGTGTTGTTCACTTGTCCCACAAGCACATCCTTTGAAGTGTGTAAGTGCACTTGAGGTCTTTGGGGCATGTTGTGTGGACAGATTAGTATCTTCACATGTAGCATTCCTGACCTAGCTTGGTGAGACATGGCTGGGTAACTGAGGTAGTGATTGCACCTACATAGACAGTATGATATGGGGATTCATTGGAGTCATTGGAGTCTGTCCATACAGGGCATGTGTATAAGGCATGGTATTCCCTTTGTGGGGTACATATGCAGACTCTACAGTTGTTGCAGGTCTCCAATGGGGAACATGGCAAAAGGGCCACTGTGCATATTGAGCTACTGAGGGGATGGTACAGCTGACCATGTCCTTTTACTTGCTGGATAACTCACACTTAGTCAGGAGATGTAATACATCAATGTACTTTTTGATGTCAGTGAGAATGTTGTGGTCAATAGGCAGCTGACTGTCAAACTGTGTACCCCATTCTGTTATAACAATGCCACTGTTCAGTGCATTACCACCAATGTATTACTTCATGTGAGCCATGGTGTTCCCAAAGGTAATGGCAGCAGATCTCTTGGTATTGAGATAATGTCAAGGGATCTGATAACAGTCATAGATGTCAGAGTGGCCTTTGTACACAATGTCAACATGACATGGATTGGGAATGCAACCACACACCTTACTGTTGTATGCAAACATTTTCAGCCAAGGTGCCTTTGTGTTCTCCTGCACCTCATAAGGGTAGATCCCAAACATGAGAAGACATGGGTCCGTACTCTGTGTGACACCAGTCCTGTTTGGTCATTGGTTTGACATGGAGTCCACTGCAATCACACCGTGGGTACTATCTGTGAGGCAGTTTGCAGGAGAACTACTGATATAGCGGTTGCTGCCTAGCCAAGTGTGTTTGTGTAGGATTCCTGGGTGGAGAGTGGTCTCTGAGTATTAGAAGGGTTGCCTATAAAACCCACTCCCAATGGGTCCTGTTATTACACAATCACACCAACAGAAAATACTGATGACAGAGGCACACACACACACACACACACACACACACACACACACACACACACACACACACACACACACACACACACACACACACACTTGCCAGTACTGAGTTTCAAACCCCTACCTATCTATGTATTATTACTACAGTATTATGCATTTATAGCATACACACCATGGAGCTTATAGGATGGGTGTTGTCCCAAGGTACTTTTAAGGGGAGGAACACCACCAGCCTTTGTAAATACTGACACTGGGTGATGTAGTGAGTGAGAGATTTCATAAAATACTTCACCCTACACACACATTTACATTTGCCAGGAGTGAGGCTTAAACTTCTATCTAACTATGTTTTCAGACCTTTATGTTACACATTTACCACACCCACCACTGACCTTACATGGTTTAGGGTTGCCAACAGGTACTTCTAAGGTGAATGACATCAGCAGAACTGCTAAACTAGGGCACTGAGAAGTGTACTGGATGTAAATGGGGCTAAATAAGGTACGAACCCACATACACACAGACACACACACACACACATATATACACACACACATATATATATATATATATATATATATATAGACACACAAACTTGCCAGGCATGAGATTTAAATCCCTACTTATGTAGTTATTGCTATTACATTGTTAAACATTTGTCAAATGTGCCACGGAGCTTATAAGTAAACAATGTCCAAATATACCTATAAGGTGAGTGACATCAGCAGCCATTGTAAAGTATTACACTTTGAAACGTACTGGCTATATATAGACACAAAATACTTCAACCTTCAAATACACACATTCAGACACTTTTATAATTGGTTGATCCGAGATTAGAACTCATACGTAAGGTAGTGTTTTGTATTACAATATCACACAATTATTGCATGCGCCACAGAGCTTAGACATTAGTAAGCTGTTCAAAGGTATCTTTGAAGGTGAATGACATCAGCATCAGTGCTAAAGGAGGGGCAAGGGAAGCATAGTGAGTGTGATTGGCCTCAAAATCATGTCTTTATAAAGACACACACACTCTCTCACACAAATACACACATTTTCACAGTTGGCAGGAGCAGGATTAAAACTCCTCCCTAACTAATTTGCTACACTACAGTATTACACAGTTATCACAAGCACCATGGAGCTTATATGTGGGTGAGTTGTCCAAAGGTATCTTTGAAGGTGAGTAACATCAGCAGCAGTGCTAAAGGAGGGGTAAAGGAAGTGTAGTGAGTGTGAATGGCCTCAAAAGCATGTCTCTACGAAGACACATACACTCTCTCACACAAACACACATATTTTCACAGTTGCAAGTTAGGGATTAGAACTCCTACATACATAGTTTGCTATACTATAGTATTGCACCATTATTGCAAGCACCTTGGAGCTTATAGGACTGCAAGCTACCCAAAGGATTATTTCAAGGTGATTGACATCAGCAGGAGTGCTAAAGTAAAGCAATGGGAAGTGCAATGAGTGTGAATGGCCTCAAACTCATTCATCTAGCAACACACACACCACACACTCACACACAACTTTACATTTGACAGGACTGAAATTAAAAATGCTACATGAATATTATTTATATTATAGTGTTACACAGTTTTCACAAGCACCACTGAGACTATAGGGCTGAGGGATAACCAGAGTAATTTCTACAGTGAATGACATCACCATATCATGTGATATAGGCCAATGGGATGTGTACTGTGTGGGAAAGGCCTCATAATGGCATTCTCTCTGTTGCTGTCTGTCTCTCTCTTCCCCACATCTCCATGTGTGTATGTTTGACATATATTATGTTACCTTAGATATGTGTGAGTATTCCTATCCAATTTGTGTGTGTGTGTGTGTGTGTGTGTGTGTGTGTGTGTGTGTGTGTGTGTGTGTGTGTGTGAGAGAGAGTGTGTGTGTGTGTGTGTGTGTGTGTGTGTGTGTGTGTGTGTGTGTGTGTGTGTGTGTGTGTGTGAAGTATAAATGGTGTACAATATGGTGTGTGTGCACAGACATCTGCAAACAACAGATATCTATTGTTGGCTGTGTTGGCAGACATGGGCTTCATTTCTCTAAGTGTAGGAGCATGCCCAGTATGACCTTCTATATTGAGTGTGTGCATCCATTTCAGGGAGAGTTGCACTCCAGTTCAGGGTTTTGTGTGCTACAGCTACACGTAGCAACCTGTTTCTGCAGGATATCTGTAGATAAGTTGCCAATATGGAGACACAATGGGCATAACATATGGGACATACTGTAACTATTGATGTATGCGCTGCTTGTGTAACATGATTGGTCGTAGTATAGATTTTCTAACATATGTACTGTTTTACACTGTGATGCATCATGTCATCAACTAATGACAGATATCATTCTTAGCTCACAGTTATTTACCAGAGAAATACAAGATGAATGAAGCTGAGACCAATATGCTGAGGTATAGACTACACATTCTGGCACACTTCTGCCATTGTGGAGGGGTAGCTGCAGACAATAGACTGCTGGTTCTGTGTAAATGGCCCAGCAGCTTGGCAATATGCTGGCTGGTGATCCCCTTCTTGTGCTTTTCTCAACTTAACAGAATCGGCATATCCTGCTGTGGCCATAGCTCTCAGCTGCACAGATACACCCAGGTTATCCAGAGGCAGGCCTCATACATCTGGTCAGTTTACCTTTACATTGTGGATTACAAGCAGTTTTGTGGCTATTCATTCATGGGTTTGTAGTCAGGGGGTAATATGGGCAGTGCTTAGAGTTTCAGACTTTGCACACTACATGACATCCATGTGTCTACACCCCCCTCTTTTATTCTCTCCTCTTCATAACATTATGAAAGCAATATCTCAGAGGTATATCTATAGTTGGGCCTTTATGCCAGTAGTATTTATGGCCTGATCCACAGTCCTTGCAGTAGGACATAGTGAGGCATTCTACTGGCATTTGTCAGCATGACCCTGTACTTGTTTTCTGCTTACTGTGTTAGGTTGTTAGTTAGGACCCCCTGACATTCCATACATTGGCACTGTGGGTGAGGCATGGGCTTTTGCCAGAAGACTGTAGGCCATTTGAGAGTGTTGCAGGCCAGTGCATTCTGTCACTCATATGTTCCCATGCTGCAAGCCAGTGGATTACCATGGGGTGACAGTGGTAAGTGGTTGAGGTGTTCCTGTCAATCCTTCCTGTTCATACTGATCCACGAGTCTGGATGTGGTCAGGTTGCTGCTTACAGTTTGGGACACAACTGCATGGGACACTTATTCAGCATGCAGCATCATGTATGTATTCCCATATAGAGATGGGTTTGATCTGTACTCATTCCCTACAGCAAGGATATGACCTGTGATAAACCTGTGGCTGATGGTGGGGTGAGCTGGGTGCATGTGTGATACAGAAGCTAATGGCACTGACTCACAGATATACCTGGGACATCCCCCTTATGGTATCTTGTGTGTGAACATGGGCAGCCTGTCATTACTTTATAACTGTGCCTTTTGTGGTCTGCCAGTGATTGACCAGACTACCAGTATTCCATACTAGAGGGACAACTAATGTGATGCTAGCCTCTATGTATAATTCCAAAATTGTGTGCATCTGACAGTTATTTTATATGCACTCTGTGTAGGGTACTTCCACCTGTGTACTGTTTCTATGTATGGGCCCCCATTCATGGCATGTCCAGCTTTCTGACAGTGACAGATATTGACATCTGAACAGTGAGTGTGTACAACTGCTGGCATGGGTGTAGCTGTGAAGCAGTGTGGTTGGCACTGCAGTTGTTGGAACATGGCCCTGTCGACCACAGTACTGTACCTACAAAGAAAAAAAGCTCTAGTATTTCACCACAGCAAAAATCCACCACGATAGAGTCCTGTGTCAAACAGCAAACAAATTTAATGAAAAAAGTAAAAGCAGCATTAAAATTCCATAGTGATAAAACGATAAGCGCTTTCAGCTATTTAGCCTTCTTCAGATCATTATCTTTTGGTAGCAATGCTTAATATTTATAGTAAAAACTAACCAATAAGGTTTAAAATCAATTGACTTCTAAGCCAATCATGTCACTTCATTCTTATTCTTTATTAGAATATCCAATAATCTTTCTTTGCACTACCAAGTAGCCAATAGCTATGATTTAAAATTAGCACCAAAAATATGCTAATATACTATGTTGGCTCTTCCTACTTCAGCTATATGCTAATGTGCAATTCTCTACCTGTTGTTTTACTGGCTATAAGTGCCGAATGTATCATTCCAATAGACTTAGTTTTACATAGCTTCCCTGTTTCCACTTTGCTGCCATCCAGTGGCCAAAGTGTAATACTAGCTTTTTAAAGATATTTCAAAAGCATTTGATTCCATTATATTTATTGTTTCATGGCTTCCCTGTTTCCACTTTGCTGCCATCCGGTGGCCAAAGTGTAATACTAGCTTTTTAAAGATTTTTCAAAAGCATTTGTTTCCATTAATTTTTGTTTTTTTTTTTTGTCAAATATAAACTTACTATAATTAACTTTAACTAACAGGTCGCCTTTCTGGAATTGTTATATATAATCTTCTTATACAGTTATCTACTTCTTCAGATACACAAAACAATTCTTATCTATAACTACCAAACTATTAAAATATTACTGACAGCCAAAAGCATGGTCACTATGTCAACCCTGATTTCGTCAGCACAAAAATGCATAACTGCATATTATAATTTTATATCCTTTTACTACATATTAAATAGAGAGTCCATAATTCACTAAATAATCTCTAGATATATAAATATATGAAATGACGTCCCTATTCACTGTCTTGATAAAAAAACAATATCCAAATATACCTGTTGTAAAACTATCACTGTTATGAAGCAGGACATGCGTACATCCTTAGTGAAAAGCAATATTCAGATCTAAAGTACTTTCCATATCAAAATGTATTTAATGGCTGAATATTATTATGCTTATTAAACTTATTAATATGCTTGTTATTTTGCATTTGATGAACCTAACAAAACTAAAATATATTCATTGCATTATGTCATAGTGTCAGCTAAAAGGAAAAAAAAAAATAATAAAAATGTTGGTTTGATTTAAATAAACATAAATAAATAAATCTAGTGATTCTGAGTGGTAATAGTATTCCTTCTAGTTTTTAATATAGGTTTCAATGGAACTATAGTGTTTATTCCAGGGGGATGATTTGCTCTCATATTAATTGTCCAAGATATTTCACGAAGTTCAGTTCGATTATGGACATCTCCTCCTCTGTTGGTCTGGATAACAGTTTCAATTGCTTTAAAAAGGAAGGAATGAGTCGGATGTTGTGTTATATGCACTGCTAGTGCATTGTTTGGTTCCTTTTGTCGTATATCTCTTAAGTGGCGTAGTATACGATCTTTAAGCTTCTGATCTGTCTTGCCTATGTAAAAGGCATTACATTGACGGCAAGTGGCCAAATACACTGGTAAACCTTCAACAAGTGTAAGATAGTTTTTTTTTCCTTGAACAGTACTGTACCTAGGTCACTGAGACACAACTATCCAGGCCTACATGCTGACCACTTCTAGGCAATATTAAACACACTACAAACTTACCATACTGACCCCTGCATATTGTACACACGCAACAATCTTTTATGTAGATTGGGACAGCTCTGGCAGTCTGTGCTCCAGTTATATTACTCCTCAAACCTACATGTTACTGCATTTCTACATGGGATTGTGGGGGGGAGGGTGCACACCTGAAGACTTTAAATATTTGCAATGTCTGTACTGGTATTTCAGTTACTCTGTTGTTGGCTTCCATTTCATATTGTATTGTGACCTATCATGCAGAAAGGAGGTATATCAGTAGAGTACACATGGTAGATTTTAATGGCATACATTTTAGTTTCAGTATTCTTACCTTTCAGAACTAAAATGCAACTGCCAGACTTCTTATACTATGTCTGTGTAGGTCTGGAGGGGGGCTGTTAATCATTGCTATCATTTGGGGGCCTTAGCCCAGCCTTTCTTTATGGTCATCTACATCTGTCCTGCTGGGTGAGGCTGGTGGTGGGTATGTGACCCTCATTGACATCCATGTGTGTGACCTATTGACACCCACAGTTATTTGGGCCATCACATGTACTGCAGTGGGAGTTGTCACCTTGTGTAGTACTGCTTCATATGTTGACAACAGTATTTGTTATGGCTTTCCTGCTGTCCCATATAGCTGTCAGCTGTCTGCTGCTATCCCACTCAACCACCCAATTCTCTTGCATGCTTGCATCCATACAATACCTACAACTATCACAACATACTACTCCATTCAGTAATTGAAAGAAATGGTGATTTACCTTGTTGCTGGGCCAGTAATGATGATGGTACTGGAGGGCTGACTATGTCAGATGCACATGGTACACTCCTTATATATGATAAAGCACAGGCATTATAGAGTACAATGCCCCTTTTGGTATGTACCTCACAAGACATCTACAACAACTGGAAAAGCCACAAAAATACCTCACAAAGAGGATTGCTGGCCTCAAACAGATGCCCTATGCAGACCGTCTCAAAAAACTGCAGCTTTACTCTGTTGCATATCACCTACTCAGAGGTGATCTCTGCCTAACATACAAAGCTATGTCAAACCCAGAGCTTTTAGACATGCTCCACTGAAAGAAATCCCAATCCCTACGAGCTACACGGTCTAGGGACCTAAACCTTGTCACCACAATAAACAGAACATGCTGAAGGGATAGATTCCTGTCCCAGAGACTTACCATACTCTGGAACAAACTACCTATCTATATCAAACAAAGCTCCTCATTAACGCTCTTCAAGAAAAATCTTGATGATTGGATGGGAGATAGGAAATTCACCCCAGGGATCACTTCTGTGGCTCTGCTCGACAGTGGCACATGAAAATAATTTCCTTGGGTGGCAAAAGCCAGGGTACCTTTGGCTAGGCTTATATAGGCCCTAGGGCCAATAGCCTAGTAGCTACCTATGAACCTATGAACCAGTGTCAAGTTTGGCATCCATTTTACTGTATGTGCAAGTCAGAGAGAGGTATCAGTGCCTGGGTCCCTACAATTTCAGTGTGTGTGCAGTATATTTCCTCTTTGCCAAGGACAGGGCATACTGGGCATGCCTGCATCTACCTACAGGGACAGGCTCAGGAAGTTCCTCTTCCAAGCCCTTCTGTGCCTGTGTTGGCTATGGCAATGGTATGGGGCTGTGTGCCCCCTCCCCATGCTGTTCCTGCCTCAACTGTTTCCACAGGATCATATTCTGTAGCATGGCACATACTATGAACATTTGTCCACATGTAGCTGGGGAGTACTGCAAGGCTCCACTGGATATGTCAAGGCAGCAGAACCATAACTTGAGCATCCCAAACACACACTGTACAATAATCCTGGTTTGTGCGTGTGCCTCATTATGGCGTTCTTGTTCGAGCGTGTGTGCATTTCTGATGGGTGTTATCAGCCGCAGCTCCAGTGCATAGCCAGCATCCTTCACTAGTTGGCCATATGGGATGCCCCCCTGGCAAACCCCTGATACAGTTGTGAGGAATGCTAGATGTGGGAGCATGATAGATTCCAGGACTGCCAACACACACTTGCATGATAATGCCCTGGGTATCGCACATGACCTGGCAGTTGATGGAGGGGAAGCCCTTGTATTTTATGTAGATCCTACCCCACTCACCGGGGGTGCTTTGATGTAGATGTGCATACAGCCTATAGCACCAGCTATCTCAGGGTATTCTGCTATACGGTGGAAGAGATGCATACTTCTGGTCTACACCTCACAGGTGTTGGGAAAATATATGTGCTCATTGGCATGTGGTGTTATGGGATCCAGGAACTGGTGGAGTACCCTGAATGTTGATGCCTGTGAAACCACCATGATATCCCCAGTTGGCCTTTGGAAGGTACCTGTGGCTAGTATTCTTAAGACTGCAAATACCTTGGTATCCACTGGGATGGGTTCCCCTCTGTTGGTTCTGTATGTGAGGTGGGGACGGCACATCTGGACAGTTTGTATAATGGCCCTGTCCACCCTATAGAGCTCCACTATCTCCAGCTCATGTAGCCCCTGGTAGGTTACCCTGGGTCTGTACAATCTTCTCCTCCTCCTCGCTGTGGGTTGGTTGTCAGCATTCTCCTCTTCACCACCCTCGGTCTCTAGCACATATTGATGGAGTAAAGCAGCAGCAGCCTCTAGCATTTTTAGTTAGTTTTGCCAGTTAAAAATCCCCCATCTTTGTACACCGGTGGTGTAGAGTTTGTGGGAAAAAACAGTCTGAAAGGTGTTTGCATAATTTATAGTATTATGCTGGGCTGCTACATGTGTAATTGGCTGATTCTGATACATTTCACCTGCCACCTATGCTAGTTCTCCTTGATTGCCTTCCTACTGCTATTTCCCCTTCCCACTTCCTCCCTATTTAAGCCCTGAGGCACACCGGGCATACCCAGTGCTGAAATGTAAACAGTGCTGCCATTTCCTTTTTTTTTTTTTTTTTTATGTTTATGTTTAAAACCCAGTGCATGCGGTGCACACCCTTTTAGGCTATGTACACGGTGCTCAGGCACATCTGAATCACCCCCTTTCTTAGCTGTGTTTAGCTAAGGGCAAACACAGGCCACAGAGCTCCAATGAGTTTATAGTAAGCATCACACCGCCTTATGAAGTCATCCAGCTCTAAGACTTGCACTGTTGTATTGCTGCACCTACACAGTTAGGTACAAAGCTGACACCTTGAAGAAATATGTGATTCAGTATAACTCCCCTCATTTGCATACCCCAATGTGTAGGTCATTAGCTACTGCACTAAAACGGACCCTTTCTCCTTGACAACCAGTGCTCCCTAGTGTTGTTTACATTCTGCATGCCATAGACTATAATGGCAAAATGCAGATTTAACTTAAAATTGAGTTTTCCCATGTTTTTTTATTTTTGGCACGATCCCATTTGCACGCTGCTGCCCTATGCTTAAATGGCTGAGACTGGCCCAAAACAAGAGTTTAATTTTCATAGTAATTAATCAATTTTTTATGACAATGGCCTTATATTTGGCCATTGGCATGTCCAATGTACATAATACATGCTTTTTCATGAGCTGTCATGCCTCCGTTTTGTCAGTTGCAGAAATGTACTCGGTTATTTTCTGAATACATTTCTGCACTGACACTGTTCTAGCATGGAGATCTGGCAGATTGTCGAATCGTGAAATCACCTCATTTTCATGGTTTAGACCAGCAAATTAGGTGCTTTGCATGTTTACTGGTTTTCAGTGTTGGAACAGTTTAGGGCCACTCGTGGATGTGAAAACAGCACTATCCTGAATCGCTCAGCGGCCATTTTCCTTGCAGGAGCACCTACTCTGTTCCTGCTTGGAATTTTTGGCTTCCTGAATCCCAAGGACAATTTATAGCAACACAGGGGAAAAAAACTCAGAAAACGAATTAATGAGCCCTCTGGCCAATAAAAAGACTACACTATGAGTTATTTTGTGTATTTCCCAACTTAAATAGAATAAGCAAACACTACCTGCCAAAAGATGAATAAACCCAATCTCCCTAATGGAAAAATACAGTTGATGAGATCCAGAAGTGCAATGCTACCACAAGACACTTAAACAACTAGCTGGAAATCCCTTGCTGAAAGCAATTTGAAGACAGTAAGAAAAAAAAAAATGTCAAAAGCACACATAAAAGCAGGAAACAGTAGTGACCTCTCAGAATAACTTAAGTGCTGTTTAGAAATCAAAGGTACTTAACTTTGCCTGGATAGAACTCCAAGCTTTGCTGAGCTACAGTCATAGACGGCTTTAGGCATAGGCCAATTAGGTGGCTGCCTAGGGTGCCACTGTAGCAGGGGCACTTTTTCAGTATTTATTTGGTGTAGGTAGACCAGGATGGGGGCACCAGGTGGTGTGGTGGGGGGCACCATGGAGCCCTTTTGCCTAGGGTACCTGTTGATCTAAGGCTGCTCCTGGCTACAGTACAATGAGCAGGACACAATATAGGCAGTAAAGAAGTTTTACTCAAAAAGAATACTAGTTTGCTGGGTGGGCACTCAGTTTTGTTGGTCTATGGAAAACAATGGGTGGGATAGGTACTTAAATGGCGCATACAACAGTCTATAGTAATGAAAGAGTGGAGGGATGGACTTTGGAAATCAGATTATCATAAGGGGAGGAGGCCAGAGATGCAACCTGATTATAAAACAGAAATAGCAGCAATAGGGTGGGATGGTTTGGGAAACCCAACCAGACCAGACAGAAAGGCATTCAATCAAATAAAGAGAAAAGTGGAACTCTTTAAGAAACTTTAGCTTGATATGTTAGTGGTGGATAGGGCAGACACAGACTGTAACTATAAACAGGTAAAATATAAACAGAATGTAAAACGCTAAAGCACAAACTGGAGCAGAGTTAATTCTGTCACTATTGACCTTCTGCTACAGTTTAAGCCAGTAACACTGTTTATGGGAAAATGCAATAATAAATAATTAAGGCTAAAAATCTCACAGGAGTACACAGCTCTGCCACAACTGTGAATTAAGTTGCAAAACTATGGGCCAGCAGGGTTTATTATAAAATAGTCTCACACACCTCTCAACTATCTGTGTAGATGGGTACATTTTTTCTGCTAGACAAATGTCAACCAAAAGGATACTCAGTGTATTTCAGTGGACCCATATCTATCTGTCTATCTGTGGGTGTGTGTGTGTGTGTGTGTGTGTGTGTGTGTGTGTGTGTGTGTGTGTGTGTGTGTGTGTGTGTGTGTGTGCGTGTGTCTGAGTGCATGTGTGCACGTGCAGACATATATCATAAATATGTGTGGAACAAACAGACCCATTTATTATAATAATATAAAACACTTTTGTGTCTATCATTTTTAGATGTTGTCCTCTAAACACAAAAACAAATAAATAAATAAATAAATAATACAAAAAGGAAAAGAAACTTACCAGTTCTTTTTCAGTAAGAATCACAGCTAGGGATGCATTCTTTATAATGCAGTATTTTTTGCTGGCATCTCTTTCTAGATTTTCATATGAAAAATAGTAGCAGCTTTCTTGATGTAACTTCCATCCTTCAGGACAACAATGCATTCTTAATCCTACAGTTTAATAATGTTAAACCATTAGGTAGTTTGTCATTAACTGAAGTTCCTAGTGTATGTAATAAATGGTTCTGTGAGTGACAGAATATAATACAACTGTCTTGGAAGCTAATGTTACTCATTCTTTAAGTTTTTGCCTTACTTTATTTACTTTATTTATTTAAATTTGTTAACTGAGGTAGAAAAATGATCTATCTTGACATATTTCAGGTTCAGCCACAGGCACATGAAAAACAGGTAATTTCAAATAAATATTATAAGACAGTGATTTGCAATAATGTGAAATATAAAAAACTAAATTTAAACAAATTTTATAACATAATGGGAAGTAAGTACATCAAGATGAATTTAATACAGTGATTTTAAGGAATGACAAATGTACTCTAAAATGAACATATGTCAATCTATTATGTGAACAATAACATGAGAAATAGTGAGAGGGATGGGGTGAAATAGAAAACAGGATAAAGGATGAAAATAGATAAAAGAGTACAGAGTAAAGAAAGACAGATAAAGAGATAGTTGTTAGTTACTCCAAGACAGAGAAGGTTTAGGTAAATAAATAGGTTATAGATAGAAGATAACTGCAATAGAGTAGAATTATTTTCTACTAAAAATGTAACACGTGAGTCTGACTGGAGGTTGTTGGCAAGATGTGAAACACAGTTCTAGTTTGGGATTAGTGAAGGCTTAGATCAATATTGAAATGCAGGAGGGAAAGGGATGCAAAGATGGTGGAGAAAAATACAGAGGAGTGTGGACATCTGATAGTGTGAGGGTGATAAACTACCACAAAATGGGTGAAAGTGAAACAGCTATTAGCTTAATAAGGTGCTGGGTAATAAAGTGATCTGCTTGGAGGATAAACTACCACAAAATGGGTGAAAGTGAAACAGTTATTAGCTTAATAAGGTGCTGGGTAATAAAGTGATCTGCTTGAAGGACAGTATTTAATGTATTAATAGATTTCTTTGTTATTGTTCCATTTTTATATGGATGCTTTCTTCAGGTATGTTTTGAGGACAGTTTTGAATTTACAGTAAGAAGATTGTTTCTGATGAATGGCATTATGAAATCCTAGACTTTAACTAAGCATTTCTGCTTCAGAGTCCATTTGTCTATTGAACTGAGGTAAATGATGACTCTTCACCACCATCTTCATCCTCCTCCTTCTGAGATTTATGGCACACTGCCACTACTTAGTCAAAACTAGCAAAATAATGAACATTCCAGTTTATCATTAAAAATCCAATCTTTAAATACTCAAATATCAGTAAACACCTCTAAGCATTCACCCTTCAAAGAATGGACACCACACAATTTGAAACAATGGCAATGTGCACAAACTCTTAAGCTAATAAAAAAGTCAGCCACAAACATTGAATGGCAAATAATAACATCTTTCTCAGAATAAACAAGTTAAAACTTTTCTTTTTCAAATAAATATGAACACAGTAAAACTTGAATCATTCTGGTCTCATGGTTGCAAACTTCTAGAGGTGGTACAACTTTGTCAAGCTAGTATACAGAAAATGTACTGTTACTATCAAACCACCTAACCAGAATCTTCAAACAGCAGACTTTGCAAAGGGCACCAGGCTTGCACTACAGATTTGTACAGTTAAGAAGGAGCGAACAGGTTCAATTTTAATTGCAGTTCCTCTTGTACAATGGCAACTGGAACCTCATACCATTTTACACACATTCGTTTACATGTCAAACTTTTTGCTTAAAAAGCAAATACAATGCAATGTCTTTCACATTTATCTTGGTGTAATTCAGTTTTAGTACTTCTTACACAAATATTCTTTGAAATAATGATGACATTTTTCCATTTCTTTACAGTTCTCCTCAAACGTGACAGCTTAAATCAGGTTATCATAATTACTGTTATTGCTATTGTGATTATTATTATTTTTATATTTATTAGTTTGTTTGTTTGCTCACTAAGGAAGGTACTGCATTGATCCATATGGATCTTTTTGTGACTCTGTCATCTAGAGGAGAAGCATCTTTCTCATAATGTAAAGCTAAGTGACACTATTTAAAGAATGAAAAAAGTGTTATTCAAATGTCACTGTTTGATTCTTAAGCCATAGATTAGCTTCTACTTTTGATTCCAGAGAGCCAGTAAACCATAATCCATACAGAGGGGTGGTGACTCCTTATTAATATCTCTTTATCATTAATCAAGAGTTCATTCCTGATTTCCTATCACATATTGACAGTTTGATATTTACCCTGTGCCTATGTGGAGTCCCATTGCTGGTTAATCTAGCTTCCTCTAAATCCAAATATCTGTTGATCTATTAATCTATCTATAAATGTATATATGGGTCTACTTCAAGTGAATGTGAGACCACTTATCCAAAGATGACATTGCCGAGACGAGATCTCCAAAACTTGAGTTGAATGAATGACCATGTTGATGAATCCTTTCCCACGGTAAGTATCCAGTTGACCGACATTTAAGAAAAAAATACAATGCATTATCTCCAACCCACCCAACTGGGAGGTTACGACCTCCACGCCCCCTAATGTGGGTGGACTGCTCCCCTAAATCCCCATAACTAAATATTCCAACTCTGGGATCACAGTACAGTGGGAAAAAGGGCAGATTTCCCCATGTTGGCCAACTGCATACTTACCATGGGAAATGTTTGTGCAGCATGGCCATTTGCTCAATTAAGGTTTCAAAGATCTTGTCTCATCTCTCAAGTTGAGAGGTATGTACTCAAATGTATGTAATATAGAGTCACATCAGTCCAGAGATCATCCCAGTGATATGTCAGAAAGCCACATATTTGATAAGGAAAACATCTGCACATCCTGGGAATATCTGGGTGGTTGACAGTTAAGAATGTGACATATATGGTCCAAACAAAGTACAGTACAGTGTACCTACATTGCAGAGTATTGTAATGGCCCATTCCTGGCATTCTGTACTGAAGATGTGTTAATGATCTGTAACAGGACATGGACTACCATGTAAAATGATCACCCATAGGAAGTGTGTGCCTATTGAATAGGGGAATTGTAGTAATGAACATAGGGAAAGAGTACAGGTGAAACTCCTTCACATACAGCTGAGGAGGGCATGTCAATAGAATATGTTTTATCAGCAACACTAAGCACATATCTATATGGTACAGTATGGACTGTACAATGAAAATGTGTTGTCTGTGAATGTCATACAAGGTGACTTAACAATGGGGATGATTTGTGTGAAATAGTGAAGAGGACATCTATCAGGGTCATACAATTGGGGTAGGGTGCATATTGGAAAACTGTGCAAACTGATACACCTGATTATTAGTGTATTCTCAGCAGAGGTCTCCAGCAAGGTGGCCACAGGTAAAGGATCATGACAAACATTACAAGAACCAACTATAATCATTGACAGTATCAGAATAATAGCACCACTATGTGATGTGGAGTGATAAGAGATGAGCCTGCATATGTGTGCGCGCGCGCGCACACACACACACACACACACACACACACACACACACACACACACACACACACACACACACACTTGACAACTATTATGCAAAATCCACACTCTATGAGGGTAACCACGCACACTGCCTGGTACTGTATTATCTGCAGGAGGTGTTACGAGAGACACTGCTGTATGTGATAGTATGGGCAATACAGGCAAGTTGCCTTGTTTGCATGACATATATTTATAGCACAATCTACAATATCACAAATGATATACATGCCATTAATTTTATCAAACAGCTGTGTATGCAGTGTGTGCATAAGCTGAACCGGTAGCACACATGCATTCAGTTTAACAACTTGATTGGTGTTCTTCACCATCAGACAATCATGCATGTTCCACAGAAAGATTACCTAGGTATGGCCAATAAGATGTGTGACAGTTCACTGTGACAAAGGTGGTACACATCAGTTTCATACCACTGGAAGATGTGTACTGAGGTACAAGAAGAAAGCTGGAAACCAAAAAGTTATTATGGCCTCTGATGTGCATGTCCTTCACATACCTAGTACTTGTGTTATAATCACACTGTGACCACATGCTAGTAGATGTACCACTTACTCACCCCAAGACACAGGTCACATACATATTGGTCTAATTATAGAGTGTGATGTCCACATTATACTTGGGTGATGCATCTGTTCCATGATTCAGCAAATGCCTCCATGTGTTTAGTCCATGCAGGTGTTGTCATGGTTGCAGCAGCAGTCTCTAGTATATGTTGATACTGTGTCTATTATAAAAATATCATATTTGGAATCAATGATTGCCCAGAAACTGTAGTCCTTCAGGCAGCTGTTTGGAAACAGCATGTGTATATCATCTGTGATGTCCATCACTTAACTAATGTGCAGGAAAGGGTCTAGCAGACATCTCTGATGTACTGACCTAATCACTGGACCCAAGATATATGTTATGTCACACATTTTGATAAAGTGAGATGCCACATATGTCATATATTGGTCTACCCATTTGTTGATATAGCTGTTCATGGCCGCATATGACAGTGTTGATTGAATACTTCAGTGTGGCTTTGTGTCAAATGCCTTGACCTGTTCAAGTTCCAGAAGATGATACTGCTGTCATCGTGCATGCCCTCAATGACTTCTTTGATGACATCTATCAGATGTAACAGACCTGATGTAGCAGCAACAACTCACACAATTCTGTTGCACACATGTGGAAAATATGAATGTACATGTAGAAGAGGACCTTGATGACATGTTGGTCTATCTCACAGTCGAGGGGAGTCAGGAAGTGTCTATACATGCATGTATCAGGTGCTGTCCCACAACACAGGTGGATGCATGTTGATACACACACTTGTATGTGAACATAGCCCATGTGCATGGTATGTTGAACCGTGTATTCAACTGTATCAGAAGGGTGCATGTGCTGGGTCACACCATAGGTGATCTGTGAAGTTCTCACAGCACATGGATTCCATGGGATAGGCCTGGATGAAGGTAAGACAGTAAATACTGCCTATTGTGATCTGCCCTAGGGTTTAGACACAATCACACATGCAGGTATCAGTGAGAAACCCCCCAAGCTGGGGATTGAACCTTATGTCAGTTGATGGGTAAATAATTGGCTCACTGACAAAACACATCATGTGAAAGTTGGTGAATCAGCCCATACTAGTAGAGCTGTTACCTTTGGCAAAGCTCAGGGATCTGTGCATGGCCATTTTCTGTTTGACCTGTATTTCTCACCAGTTCAGGCTAAAGTATATGGCCTTAGGCTTACCAAGTTTGTTGATTCTTGCATATTGTGTGCAATCATTGAGTCCTTCAATGGTGATAATATGGTACAGGAGGAGTTAACACACACAACTGAATAGTGACAAAGGCATAAAATCTACAAATAAATGCAGAAATGTCTGTTTGTAATGTTGTCCATGTGAAAAGTGGAGTTCCATGTTAATCATAGCATTGACAACAGTTCTACTATGTGGAAACCCAGTGAGGCAGGCACTGGAAACACATTTAGATAGCAATATGAAATTTGACCACCAAGCGTCCACACTGCTATTGAAAGCCTGTGTTGTGCACATCATAAGTCACACTATCATGCTGAGATCTTAATATTGTATGACAGCACTATAATCAAACCTCATTACAGCACTAACAGAGTATAATACTTTTTTATACATGTACCTCACTGGACACATGTAGCAGCTGGAGAGAACACAGAGCTTTCTCAGCAAGACAACACAGGGCCCACACACCATGTCTTGATGTATGTGGTTAGATTAAAAGCCATATCACTATAAACTTTATTTTATAAAATGAGGTGACTTCTGCCTGGCTCCCAGGACAGTCTCTGACCCAGCCGTGGTGGGAGTACTGCATGTCCAAAACTGTGATATAGCTGATGATAGCTGCAGTGTCTGCTGAGGAGAAGATAACAGTGCCCCACATGCCAGTGTAAAATGCTGTCTAGATTATCAAGCAACAGCTCACACACACACTTAGTTGACTACAGTGAGAACAAAACCCCAACCTAAGAACACTGACTATACAACCCAGTACTTTAAGCATGCCGCACAGCTCAAGTCAGACTAGGAGTGTGTCAGACAACACTTTATAGCTGATGACATCAGCAATGTCTGCTGAGAAGAAGACAGTATTCCACACGCTGGTGTAAAATACACTGTGTAAAGTCAAGCAACAGATCACACACACACATGCGCACGTACACACACAAATACACACACACACACACACACACACACACACACACACACACACACACACACACACACACACACACACACACACACACGCACACACACACACACACACACACACACACACACACACACACACACACACACACACACACACACAGTTGATTGCAGTGAAAATAGATACCCTACCTATCTGAGTACATGGACTACAGAACACTGTACTTAATGCAAGTGCCACAGCACAAGACTGATTTATACAGGAGTATAGGTGAACTTATAGTAGATAACATCAGCAGGTCATGTGAGAGACACAAGGTGGGAGCCCTGTATGAAATGGAGGTGCAAGCATGAGCAAGTATCAACATACTGTCATTGTATGGTATTGGAGCAGTAACTGTTGGATACACACTACTCATCTGATGGCCAAACACACACACACACACACACACACACACACACACACACACACACACACACACACACACACACACACACACACACACACACACACACACACACCAAGTTGACTGCTGTAAAAATCCCTAAATATCTAAGTACATGGACTACAGAACACATTACTTAATGCAAGTACCTTGGCACAAGTCTGATTTATACAAGAGAGCAGGCGAGCTTTTAGTAGATGACATCAGCAGGCCATGTGGGGGACAACAGGTTGGGAGGACTGCATAGGCACATGGATTCATTGGTTCATATGAGGCTACTAGCTTAAGAGCACCAGGGTGTTTAGAAGCTTAGCAGTGTAAAACACAAGTATCCTTATTTAGCATATTTGGATAGTCATTGTTAGCAGAGTGTGTTTGTGAGCAGCATCAAATGGCCCTGTCCCTGAGGGATATAGGTACCAGCCCAGATGTGACTTTACAATCACCCAGTTGTCAAGGTAGTGCTTGAACAGGGATACTGAGCAGCACTGCTTCACATGCAGTGGCAGCCTATTAAAGAGGATTGTGAAATATTGTTGGATATATCTGTCTCCCCAGCATGTTCTTTTTATGTCACAGGTTAGGCTGAG
The DNA here is from genome assembly GCF_019279795.1 of Protopterus annectens. Classification (NCBI taxonomy): domain Eukaryota; kingdom Metazoa; phylum Chordata; order Ceratodontiformes; family Protopteridae; genus Protopterus; species Protopterus annectens. Next base: position 197,497,313 of record NC_056741.1, read on the forward strand.
AATCCTGGAGCAAGTTACTCTTGTCACATTTGATTTGCAGATGTTCAGTAGGGCAGATTCTGAGACTTCTCTGTAGGTCAGGCATATGTTACCTCTGAACAGATTGCAAGATACTGTGTACAGTGACTGGTCTTTTAGTCTTTCCATGTATAATAGATCAAGTATATGAATACAGTGACAGGGAATGCCACTCTTTCTATGTATGTCATGTTTGGAGGCCTGGGAGTCTCCCAGGCACAACTCTGTGCTCTCTTCAATTACTTCAGGTGTCTGGTGAGGCACAGAGAGATGTGAGCATTGTACTCTATTATTGCTATGATAAGGGTAGGGTACAGCAGAGGTATAACTACCCTGGTCTTGGATGTGATGTACATATGTATGATGTGTGCAATGCAGATTGTGTGTATCATCACTATGGGCACATAGTAATGAAAGTGCAGATTGCTGTCAACATGTGGCCCCAAGTCTCACAACACTGTGTTTGTGCTTGGGAGAGGGTGCTATGCATATCATAATTAACGGTGGTTCTTCACTGACAAAAGAGACAAAGAGTAATTGTATATTTAAAGTTCATTCCGTGAGTTTGTCACCAAAAATCGGTCTGTGTCAGCCCCTACTGTAATATGTTACCATCACTGGGGGATTCTATATGAGTGTGTCCAGTTAACAGTCATCTGCAAACTTGGTAAACCACACCCCATCTACTGTTGCCTATGCTTCAGGGAATTATCTTCCAAACACTTGAGGGACCAGCATAGATCACTGTGGTATTCTACTGTTGAGTGGGCTAGTGGAGGAGGTGCAGTCCCCAACTTTAAGAGTGTGTGTTCTTTCATTGAACCAGTTAGCCATATATGTATTATTGTATGGCCTAATTCCCAGATGCAAGATCTTCACTATGAGACATGAATGGGTGATAGTGTCAAAGGCCTTGAATAACTCAACATAAAATATCATGTTATCACTCATCCAGGTCTTTGGAGTCAGTATCCAAGAACTGCATAAGGGTCAATAAGCAAGATCTACCATTGACAAAACCAAAATCGGTAGGGTCAAGTGTGTTGAAGGTCACCTATGTCCCTGTGGATATGGTCTATGTTGATTCCTGTACTAGTTTTGCAGATAAGGCTTTTTAGGCATATGGGTCAATAGTTGCAGTTTTGCATGTTATCAGTTGTATGTGCACTACATAGCACACAGCAGTGTATATTACATTTTGAATTGTGGTTGATATATGTGTGGCAAAAGTGCTGATACACCAAGGATGTAGTTCTTGGAGGAGTGCCAACACATGAATGTATTTTAAATATGTGACAGATTGTTAGATACAGCCCTCAGTTTGTAATGTTTCTACATGTAATTCCATGACATGTAAAGGAAATGGATAATATAGAGCAGGAATACAGCATAATATATACATTTCCATAGCACGGCAAGCAGTGGGTTTGTTTGATGGTTAGTAAAGTGCAAATGCATGTGAGATACACATGTTTGCACACTGCTAAGCAAAGCACAAATGCAAGCCGCATTGCTAAAGTCTGACAGTTAGTATTGAGTCTAGGAAGCACACCTGCTACTTAACTGACACTGAGGCAGCAAGTGTTATTGCAGTTAATGCAGTGATGCATTTCTTTTTTAGGGCCATATGGTACTGGGTTCAAATATGGGCGTATGCCATACTTTAAAAGACTTTTCATTACAGAGTTATAATGAAATTATTAGAAGTGTTTATACTGAATGTGTTGCTGTGTGTTGGTCTACTGCAGCAGAATTAAGCATCTTTACATGGGAGTAAGCACACCTGTTTGCCATTGCTCACCATAAGTGCACAATGTGCACTTCTCTGCAAACATGGAATCCAAAAAGTGAAGGGATCCATTACTTCTCCAGCATTGCTAAAGTCTAACTGTTAGTACTGAGCCTCTGGAATACACCTGCTACTTAACTGACTCTGCAGCAGCATGTGTTAATACAGTTAAGGCAGTGATACATTCATTTTTGGAGCCAGATGGTACTGGGTTCGAATACAACTGTATCTAATACATTTAATTATTTTCTTATTACTGTTGCTGCGTGTTGATTGCAATGCACACTATCATGCAATTGCAATAATGCATTAAATAAAGAAATGGGGAAGATAAGATACTAGTGAAATGGGAAGCAAGTGGGGGGGGGACAAATGGAAAGCAATGCAGGAATGTGCAGAAGAGAGGTAGGAAAGAACCATAGCAATCCACTTCTTCAACAGTTAAAACTGATAATATATGTGTAATCTTGGACTCCTGGACACCCCATCTCTGAGCCCTAAATCTCACACCCTCTTCATGAATGCCTGCCATGTCTACTATGAATCAAGAGCAATGGAGAATGATGGTTTCCTGCCAATTCCAGTTATTGTGTTTACTGGGAGTGCACACACTGTTTGAAAATTTTGAACACCACTTACCATAGCTCAATCACGGTGTTCTGCAGTGCATACACACAATCCCCACTTTTTGGGATGGTAAGCAGTGTACAACAGTGGCAAGCAGTAAAAAATTACATGGGGAGTTGTTTTTGTGTGTTAGGCAAATGTGTAGGCCATGTCAGTAAAATAGCAGAAATAAACTTACAGGAACAAAGTACACAGTATACCCACAATCATACATTTGATAATAATGTAATAATACATGATTGAACTTTTGGACAAAAGTGAAATTATTATGCTGTGTTTGAACCCAAGGCCATGTCTATGGTTATCCTACAATTACACCTGCTGTCACAAGAGGGCTGAGAAAACACTTGTCTATGTTGCAGTTCACTACTGTCAGAGTCCTGTGTGCTTCCTGGGAGATCATGTTGTCCAGTTTGTGCACTGCTGCACTTTGTGAAAACCAGATAAACACAGCCAAAACTGACATTGATTTTCCTCTGTTTCCTGCAAACACTCGCCAAAAAAAAAAAAAAAAAAAAAGCAAGAAAAAACAATTCAAACGCAGTACCATCTGGCCCCAAAAAGGAATGTTTCAATGCATTAACATACGCTGCCACAGAGTCAGTTAATGTGTTTCATAGATTCAATACTAACTGTCAGACTTTAGCAATACAGCTCACTTTTGTGCATTGTTTACCTATGCAAAAACATGTTCATCTCACATGTGTATACACTTAGCAAACTGTTGCACAAACCCACTGCTTGCCACACTATTTAAAAATACATATTATAAAGTATTACTGCTGTTTATTGTCCATTTCTTGTGTATAACATGACATTATATGTGGAAACATTAAAAAAATGAAGGCCCTATCTCACACACTGTCACATATTTACAACACAGCCATGTGTTGCCTACAAAACACTGCAACCCTAGTGCCTAACTAATTTTTTTCATATATATATATATCACCTACACTACAGAAAGTAATATCAAATGTTGTGTTATATGCAATGCATATTAATCTTGTAACACGCAGAGCTATAACTACTGACCCAGAAGCCTAACAAGGCTTATCTGCAAGGCTAGGGAAGGGATCAGCATGGATTTTATCCACAGGGTCATAGGTGACCATCAACACATTTTAGTCAACCCATGTTGTGTTTGTCAAGGATAGATCTTGCCTAATGAACTTCATGGACTTATTTGATGCTGACCCCCAAAGACTTGGATGACAGATGACAGGACATACCAGCTATATTCAGTTATCCAAGGTCTTCGACAATATCCCCCATTCATGTCTCATAGTGAAAATGTCACATCTGGGAATAAAGCAATACAGCACTAGCTGCATAGCCAACTGGCTCACCAACAGAACACACACACTCTCAGAGTTGGACACTGCACCCCTCCCCCACTAGCCATTTACCAATGTAATACCCAAAGGATCTGTGTTTGGCCTTCAGCTGTGTGGAAACTACTTCCCTGAAGTGCAAACAATGGTAGATGTGCTGTGCTTCACCGCACTGGTTTACCACATTTGCAGATGACTGTTAATCATATGCATTTATATATATTCATCCAATGATGATAACATAAGGGGCTGACAGAGACAAATGATTGATGCCAAACTCACATACTGAACCTTACTGCAAACAATGCTTCATTGCCTCCTTTGGCAATGAATTACCCCTGCTAATTATGATATACATATCACCTCTCTCAGCTCAAACATAGTGTTGTGAGATGTGTTTACACATGCTCATAGCAATCTACACTTTCATCACTATGTGTCCACATTGTTGAGACATACATTCTGCATGGTGCACCTCATACATATGGACATCACATCCAAGACCAGGGAGGTCATAGCTCTGTTCTACTCCACACACATCAGGCCACTAATTGAGTGCAAGACTACCTTCTGTCTGTACCTCACCAGACAACTGCAGCAACTGGAGAAAATTAGAAGTTTGTGATTGGTGGAATGGAGATCCTCCAAACATCACATACATGGAAAGACAAAAAAAATGCCACTGTACTTAGTATCCTGTGATCTGCTGAGAGGTGACTTATGCCTGACCTACAGAGAAGTCTCAGACCCTGCCCTAATGGAAATACTGGACATCTGCAAATCAAATGGGACAAAAATAACTTGCGCCAGGGTTCTCAGCCTAGCTTGTGACATAAACAGAACATGCAGGGGAGACAGATATATTCCCCAGCAATTCACACACCTCTGTAATATGCTCCCACTACATGTTAACAGTGCTCCTCAATGACCCTGTTCAAGTGCAACCTTCACTACTGGTTGGTTGATTGCAAATTCACCTCTATGGTGGCACCTATGTCCGTCATAGACTGGCCCAGTTGTTGCTGCTCACAAAATCACTCCGCTAACAATGACCATCTAAATATGCTTAATAAAGTTACTTGTATTTTTACACAGCAAGGCTTATATTGCCTCATGTATAGTGATAACCATGTACTCCTAAAACTTACAAATACAATATTTGAGAGAGATACAAGTATGCAATGAATTTAGAATAAATGGTCTCTCTCTCTCAGGTATCAACAAACCAGATATCAAACAGGTTGTCAGTACATACTTCACCTAACAAACCAAGTGCACAACACATGAGCCCACATAAGCAGAGGTACTTATTAGAACATTACCAAAAGAGCCAAGACCTCACAAATGCAAACCTTCTGCACATGTTACAATCCCAACAGAACCCACTACACATAATTACAAACGTATCAGTGTTTCACTCATTAAAACCTTAAGGCAAAACACCTTAAAACCAATGTCTTGATAATAGGCAAATCCGTACTGAGACATACATATGTGCCCCTCACCAGGTTGTACAAGGAGAAAGCCATGGTCAGCTGCCTATCAGATGACAGGATCTGCAAAGTCACACACACACTCAAGTCTCCAAACAACAAGCACAGTTACACCTCTGTTGTACTCCAAGTTGGAGCAAATTACTTTAGATGTACCTCACTAGATTAAATGAAGAGAGATATGACTGAGCTCTCAGATTATGTGTCCCAGACAGTTATGTCCATAGCCTTAAGCATCACTCTACCTCTACACAGGATGATGCCCTAATAGAAAGAAAAGAATTATTGACATCATCAATTGGATTAGCTACTAGTGTCAACCCAGGGGGATCTAATATTTGTCAGCGCGGAATGATATGGTCAGCAGACCATCCTGCTTTACCTGGGATGGTTTTCATCTGTCTCTTCTTGCCTTTCTGTTACTGGCCAAAGTGCTTGTCAGCCCCATAGTGCCTTTATTAGGCAATGTCATAAGAACAAAATTTCTGATGTAAAAATATCCTCAAAAGACAAACTCAAGGTTATGCTACTTAATGCTAGGAGTCTAAATCAGAAGCTACACTCAATGGAGGCACTTCTTACTTGGGAAGATGTTGATTTTTGTGCAGTCACAGAGACATGGTTTAGGGCCACAGAGAGTACTCTAACAGTGAAAGGCTATAATGTCTTCCACACATTCAGGCTGCAAAATGCATATGAAAGAACCAAAGGAAGAGGTGTATCCATCTTCCTAAAAGACAAATATACCTCAAGATTGGTTAAGCAGTATGACTCTCTGGAGTCATTCCAAATCCAACTAACTGTAGGCAAGACTCCCCTTCACATCACTGTTAGCTACAGGTTCACTAACATGAACCATGAAAACCACAGTGCCTTCCTGGACCTACTTGAATCACCCATAATACAGCCAAACCCACAAGGCATGGTTAACGTTAACTAAGTCACTCCAATGGAGGTCAGGAAGTTTGCAATGTAACTTCTAATTGGTTGAGTCTAAGCTATTTGACAGAATCAAAATATGCCTTCACATTTCAAACAAATGTTCATATCTCTGGAACCACAGGGGTTATGAAAGAAGTATAAATGGCAAACCCTTCAGCACAAACTATTTTTATAGTGGTAGTATTCTTTAGGTTCTAGGTCTTAAACTGAATTTTATGAGTCATAGTAAACACGGTAACTGTTGCATTGTAATATTTTGTAAACAACTTACAATATCTCAACAAGCACTGAAGTTACACATATACTGTCAGCATCATTTTATCCATCAAGCTGAGAGCTTTCATGTGAGACTAAGGAGTTCTGCCTGTGTTACTTGGCTGTTGAGATATTTAGACAAATGTAAAAATTTCATCTATATAGATTAATATCATAAAAACAACAGTTAATATCTCTTTACCTGCTTTAGACAAAGGTCAAATATTAGCACAAATGAGTTTTCCACTGTGTAAGCTTTAAGATGAAATCCTTTAAAACCTCATACATAGCATGGTTTTGGAATTATTGATGCAAATATGAACAAGCAATATTTGACACCTAGAGGCATCAGTAGGAATTAACTGCAGATGCACATGGAGGCATCACTTGGATGTAATGAGTTAACTATACTTCCATCGATTTGGATATATATACATATATATATATATATATATATATATATATATATATATATATATATATATATATATATATATATATATATATATATATATATATATATATATATATATATATATATATATATATATATATAAGCTCAAACACATTTTCTCTAAGGTTACTGTCCTTTCTATAAATGAATGCTCTGGAATACTTAGCCTGTACCCCCACAGGGGGCTTGAATGTCCTTCACCTAGTGCTCACCAACATGGGAGATCTCTGCACCACCCCATGTATGAGACCCTCTTTGCTAAGGTCTGACCATAAATCAGTCACGTTCAATATAAGAACCGTACCAGATGCCCCTTAGGATCCAAAAGGTTGGAAAATTTCTCCAAAGCAAACTATAGCCTTCTAAGTGATGGCATAAATAGTTTCAAACCTCCTGCCACCACTGACAGTAAAGACTCCTATACAGAGGTGTACACAAATGCCCTATATAAACACCTTTACAAGTGTATAGACATAACTGTACCAGAACAGATCAAAACTTGCTCACAAAAAAAAAACAAGCTGCCCAGGTGAACATCTAGCATAAATAGATTATGCAACAAGAGAGAGAAACTGATGTCCAGGAATAAGAGAGAACAGTCTTAGCAGAACACCCTCCATAGCTTGAACAAGCAAATTAGTCATGCTGTAAAGTCCTATAAAGCTAATTCTGAAACTAAGTTAGCATCCATAGCTAAGGATTATTGCATGGGATTCTTTAGCTAGGTCTGTAATGTGAAAAGGAAGGCCTGGCTTTGCACCAAATTCAGAGTGGAAGGTACCACTCCTACTGAACCTGAGGACATAGCCAACTTTGTTAGCAGACAGGTTTGGCAAAAAGTTTACACGGCTGTCTCCAGCAATCATACCCCAAACCATACCTGTCATCAGTTCTTTATCTATTATCTCTAATGAAAAGGTCATAACTGCACTTGTCAAGGCCAAAATGCAGCCTCTATGGGACCAGAACACATCCCAGGCTGCTTACTGAATGGTCTAAAGCAAGAGTTAGCAGAACTAACAGGTGCTGTCTTCAACCACAGTATAAGTACTGGCTTTGTCCTGTGGAAAACAGCAACTGTAATCCCCTTGCACAGAGGGGGTCCCCTCAACTCACCTGGGGAACTAAACACCCATAAACCTGAAGAGACTTGTCTGTAAGGCCATGGAGAGAATCATCTTTGACCTTATCAACAAGGATATTGGTGACCTTTCAAACTCTTCACCCTACCAGTTTGCCGTTGTTAAGTGCAAATCATGCTTGTTAAACCTAGTGGAATTCTTTGGAGTGTCACCAAAGCCCTGGATAAAGGCAAATTTTTATTTTATTTATTTTATTTTATATTTGTTAACCGGGGGTGTCTGACTGAGCTGAAAAGGCCCTTTTTCAGCAGAGGCACGGGGAGAAAAGCTCCACAAAGAAAAATTACAGACACATTTAGTTATTTAGACATAATCAGTATACACACAAATTACAAGAGACATGTTTTTACAGTGGTATGCAGCACAAACAGTTACAGTGGAGAGAACAATCAAAAAAATATTAATTTTAAAAATAAAGGTAAGTAATAGATTTGTGGTGTACAGCTGAACTTTGGAATGTAGGTAGAATACATACATAGTACACAGGTACAGTACATACATTGTAGATTAGCCAGTGTTTGTGAGTAAGATTGAAAACTATTATCAATTGCTCTAGATTTAGTATGTATATGTTATCCGCTTTCACTAGCCTGGGGAGCAATCATGGCACTGCCAACTTTGCTTGAGATGTTGCCTGATGAGGTCTTTAAAGGAGGCTTTGGATGATGTGTTTTGAATGCTAGTAGGGACAGAGTTCCATTTTTTGCCACCGAACTACTATATAGTGCATCTCCAAAGCTATTGTAGCTGTTGGTGACTTCTAGTGGTAGTTTGCTTGATGATCTAAGAGGCCTTTTGGCTGAGTGATGTTGTACTAGGTTTTTGAGGGCAGGACACTTATTGGGGAGGTAATAGATAGAATGACAGAGGCAGAGCTGATTGTAGGTTAGGAGGTTGGGCAGTTCAAGCCAGTGGAGTTGTCTCAAAGCAGTACAGTGATGAGTTCTATATGAGCAATTTGCAGCAAAGCGGGCAATTCTGTTATAGCAAGCTTCCATTTTGCTTAGTTCAGTTTTGTTGAGATTAGTCAGAATGGGGGATGCATAGAGTAGGGTGGATAGAAGTTGGGAGCGAGCAATGGCTGATCTTGTGTTGTTGGTAAGAAATGGTTTGATACGGTAGAGTGACCCCAGTTTGGCATGTACTTTTTTAATAGTTAAGTTTAGATGACTATCAAATTTTAGGTGGGAGTCTATGGTTATTCCCAATAGCTTAACCTGTGCCACTGGAGCAATTGGAGTAGCATTTGTGGAGTAGATAGTGCATTGACTGTTAGTGTTTTTGTTAGAACTGGTTATAATCATAAGCTGAGTTTTCTTTGGATTGAGGATAAGTTGGGCTTTGGTAAGGTAGTTTTCAACGTCAGAGAGTGCTAGTTGAGTTGTTTGCCGGAGGGTGGGAATGTTTTGTGCAGCACAGATTAAGGTAGTGTCATCTGCATACTGAATTATAGATGCATGCTGTGTGGAGGTGTGGAGGTCATTTGTGAAGACTGTGAATAGTAGTGGTCCTAAGATAGAACCCTGTGGGACTCCTATAGTTATGGGCAGCTGAGGAGAGAGAATTTTCCCATTTCACAGCTTGGTACCTGTCAGTTAAGTAGCTTTGGAACCAGGTAAGAGTAGAATTAGATAGATGATATTGGTTTAGTTTGTTTAGCAGGATTTGGTGTGAGACTGTGTCAAATGCTTCGGACATATCCAAAAAAAGAGTTGACACTTGCAGGCCTTCATTTTTGAGATGGTTTACTGTGTCTGTGAAGCAGAGGAGAGCTGTAGTGGTACTATGGGCAGGTCTGAAACCATGCTGAGTAGGTGACAGGATGTTGCAGTCTAGGAGATAGTTTAGCATCTGGGTATGGATGCATTTTTCTGGGATTTTGGCCAGGGGGGAGAGTAAAGCAATGGGTCTGTAGTTATTAAGTTCAGTGTAGGTCCCGCCTTTATGTATGGGTGTAACATAGGATATTTTCCAGAGTTTGGGCACATAGTTTTCAACAATTGATCTGTTTATGAGAGTGGAGACTGGGATAGCAATAGCATCTGCTGTAAGTTTCAAGAAATAGCTGGGGAGTAGGTCGGCTGCTGTTGATGAGGTTTTTAGTTTGGAGAGCATGCTTTTGATTGAAGTGGTGGAAACTGTTTTGAGGGTAAAGCTTGTATTAGTGTTATTTGTGTTGGGGGGTAGTGAGGAAGGAACTGTCCTGTGATACTAAGGATAGAATTGAGTTCACAAAGTGGGAGTTGAATTGTGTTTCGATGGGAACTTTAGTGTCAGGGGTGGTTGGTTTGGGGGTAGACTTTTGGGTGGATTTTAGTAGCTGGTTTACATTTTTCCAAAATTTTTGTGGGTTGTGTTGGTATTTAGTTTGTAATGTTGTGTAGTAGGATTTTTTGTCCAGCCTAATGCATTTTTTTCAACGGTTGCACAGTTCTTGGTACTTAGTTAGGCTTTGTGTTTCTTTGTTTTTTTGATAGTAACGCCAGGCAGTGTCTCTGGACTTGAGGATTTGTTTGGTTTCTTTACTGAGCCAGGGGTTTGTAGAGGTTCTAACCTTGATTTTGCACAATGGAGCAACAGTGTCTAGGTGTTGTAGAAATGTTTTGTTGAAATATGCTACAGCCTGGTCAAGTGGGAGGGTTTTAGGGGGGTCCAGTCACAGTTACACAGTAAAGTGTTGAGGACCTCAGGAGAGAATTTTTTTTGTGTTTCTAGTGGATATATAGTTAGTGGTTTTGCATATGCTTGTTCTACTACGTATAAAGTATATTATGTTGTTGTCACTTAAGGTGTCTGGGAGACTGCCTGTGTGAGGGTACAATGTGGGGTTGCTAGTTAGGACCCAGTGAAGGATGGATTCCCTTTTAGATTTTTTATCACACCTAGTTGGAATTTGGACTAGCTGCTGGTAGCCATGGAGAATTATTAGATTACTTGGTGGTTCTGATATACAGGTGAACCAATCTAGGTTGAAGTCCCCCAGAATAAGGGTTTCTTGTGAGTATGTGGAAGAACACCAGGATAAGAAGTCTTCAAGGCTAGCAGGTGTATTACCAGGTGGAATATAGATCACAATTGTGGTGATGACCTTTTAGGGTGAAGTTGAAGTTGTGAGATAAGTATGTCCCAATTATTGGGGGAGGGGTAGGAGTTTGGTAATTGATGGACAGTTAAGTTGGACTTGTAGAGTAAGGCAGTTCCACCCCCTTTACGAAGTGGTCTGTCTTGTCTAATGATATTGTAGCCGGTAGGGAGAACTTCTGAGTTAGCTATGTTTTTATTTAGCCAGGTTTCTGTTAAAGCAACTATGTCTGGGGAGTAGTGTGCTATTGTGGCCTGGAGTTCAGGTATTTTATTTTTGATACTTCTAATATTAATGTTTAGCATTAAAAGATTGTTGGTTTTGCTGCTGTTGTTGATTTGCCCAGGGATGAAGAAAGTGGGGGTGTTATGTTCTGACATTTGTGTTGGAGCAGTTTGTGTTGGACAGGATGGATTTGGACCTGGGTTGGGGTGGATATCCCCACTTATGGTGAGCCTGGAGTTAAAATGGTTATACAGATGTTGGAGTTTGGTGAGGAGTGTGAGAAAGTATTGTGTTTTTTTGGAGTAGGAATGAGAGCATGTGTGTTTAGTTCTGAATTGGTCCGTTATGTAGTTCTTGAATAAGTGTGGGCAGATATTATTATAATGTGTGGTGTCTGTGTATGAGAGTGCATAATGCAGTGTTGTGCTACTAAGTTTAGGGATATTGCTAGAGTGATAACTTCTGGTGTTGTAAAGAATTATGAGAAGACAGACTAGATTTAGTTGTGTGATAGTCATGGTTATAAAGTTTATGTTGTGTCTAGGTGGGGGGTCTGAATAGGAATTATAGGGTTGCACTATATGTGGATGGGGAAGTAGTGTGGGTGATGCAAAAAATGCCTAGTGGGAATGAGAGTGATTGGGAGTATTTTGTGTGGAGCAAGTTGGTGTGGTTTAATGTGATATGACTTGAGGAGCTGTGATTGGTGGAGGTGATGTGAGGGTGAGCTGTGGGTGTGGCTAGGATTACTATAAATGTAGAGGTAGTGGGGCGGAGGGAATAGGGGCAGGGCAGGGAGCGGAGAGAGCCCGAGTGTTAGCGAGGGCGAACGGAGTGGGGCAGAGCCAGAGCCAACCAAGGCAAGAGAAAAAAGTAAGTATTACTTTACAAATCTGAACACTTTTAAAACAAATTCCTGAGGTCTAATGGCTTACCGGCTAGCAGAATGTAATTGCTGAAGAGCACTTGTGTCCTGGTAGGAGACTAGAAATTTAAAGATGGCTCCATGCTCAGCAGAATTCTAATATAGACTTTGTATTGGGGAGGGAGATAGCACAAGGGGTGTAAACAAGGTGGAATGCAAAGAAACCAGAGAGGCAATCAGTGGAAATCAGTGAAGGCCTCAGAGGGGGTAAGTAATAATTCAAACTACCTGTAAAGTGAAGGAGAGAAGAGACAGCAAAGTTTATTAAGGTTGGGAGTGTGTCTTTACATTGACTTGCTGATTAGTAACCAGTTTGTACACAGATTAGAGTAGGGAGATACATTAGCAATGATAGAGATGCAAATAAGCGGGTGATCCTCCAAGTGATACAAACTAAGGCAGAAAGAACTGAGAGGGCTACTTGATGGTTAATTTAATTAATTTAGTCACAGGGATGTGAATTAAAATCTATACTGTCTATTGGACAGTTAGGATTACTGTACTATCGGGGGGGGGACACAAGGCTACAACAGTCAGTTTTATTAGCAAGCTGAGAACTACTAAGAAATACTGCTAATGTAATAGCTTCACTCTCATAAAACATACAAGTAGAATGCCTGGGTGGACTGACCCTGCTCTTGAGGCTCAAAATGTATATCCTTGTTTAGTTTGCAATATTGATTCCTTCTTACACTGTATAGATGGAGTGGTATCCGCAGACTGCAGATTTGCTTGAGTGTGCTCCTGCTCTTGAGGCTCAAAATGTATATCCTTGTTTAGTTTGCAATACTGATTCCTTCTTACACTGTATAGATGGAGTGGTAGCCGCAGACTGCAGATTTGCTTGAGTGTGCTCCTGCTCTTGAGGCTCAAAATGTATATCCTTGTTTAGTTTGCAATACTGATTCCTTCTTACACTGCATAGATGGAGTGGTAGTCGCAGACTGCAGATTTGCTTGAGTGTGCTCAGCTAGCAGAATCCTGGTGGGAGACTAGAAATTTAAAGATGTAAAAATGAGTACATAGTGCCTATTTTGACTTGACCAAGGGCTTTGACACAATCCCCAATTCAGATATCACTGTAGAACTCACCCAGCTGGGAATTAACCCATACATCATTAGATGAATAGCCAAATGGCTCACAAACAGAGCACATACAGTCATAGGTGGGGATTCTACCTCTTCCAGCAGACCTGTTACCAGTGGTGTCCCACAAGGGTCTGTGCTGGGCCCTGCTACAGTTTGGAATGTATTTCTTAGAAAACCAAGCAAAAACAGATAGCCTGTGGCTCACCAAGTTTCCTGATGACTGCAAACTGGGTGCGATCATTGAATCCCTGAACAATATCAACATACTACAGAATAGGGTTACATACATAAATGATTGTTGCCAAAGCCACAGAGTTAAAGTTCACCCAAATGAATGCACTATTATCCCTTTCAACAAAGGAGAAGTCTGTGTAGTTACACTATTAATAATATCCCCCATGTTCTAACCCAACGGTGAGTGATTTGGGAATGTGGGTTGATGGTAACCTCACCGTTGATCATCATGCGTCCACAGTGGTAATGAATGCCCTTTAAGCTAAACACCTCACAAGTAAGGGCATAGCATCTAAGACTAAGGATGTTATCACTTCACTGCACTCATTCACCATCACACCAATAATAGAGTACAATGCTTCCTTTTGCATGTACCTCACCAGACACCTGCAGCAGCTGGAGAGAACTCAGAGGTTTCTCGGTAAGAAAATTATAAGATTAAAAATAAGAGAAAATAACAAAAAGAGTATCATTATTTTATGTGCATATATCCCTCCAGGCAAAAACTTTCAAACAATCGAGGATATTCTACAATGGTCTAAAGATAATCTCCCACAGGAGACTATTATACTAGGAGATCTAAACATGGACTGGCAATCCTGTAAATCAAAAAAAAACCACTAACCGCATAAACTTGTATGGCTTCACCCAAGTCATTCAAGAACCTACTAGGGTTGACAAAAAAACCCCATAAAGAATCAATACTGGATTGGACATTAGTTAACTACCCTGCAAATAATTATCAAGTAGGTAATCTACCAGATGGACTTAGCGATCATCTTCCTTCTTTTCTCCTAAGGAAATGGACTAATACTCCAAAACCTACAGTCTACAGACCAGTCCAAAATTATCACAATGTCAATCCACTAGTACTCAACACTTTGTTAAAAAATGTAATTGGGAACCACTTCATAGCCTTGATCTTGACCACGCAGTTGACTATTTTAGCAATACTCTGATTAACATCCTCAATTCTATTTCTCCAGTAAAGAGAATAAGAACCAAGCAAAACCATGCCCCATGGCTCACCAAGTCCACTAGTGACCTAATGAAAACCAGAGACAAGGCATGGAAAGCTTGGAAAAAGATAACACTCCCGTAGCTAAACAAAACTATCAGTACCTTAGAAACCAAGTAAAAACACAAACAAAGCACGATAAACAAAAATACTTCTTAGATATGCAAAATAAACACTCCAATAACCCCCCAAAAAGTTTGGCATGCTATAAACTCCCTATTAAAACCAGGCAAAACCTCCACACCAGCGCCCTCCTCCACCACTACAAAATCAAATAGTGAAATAGCCTCCCATTTTAATCACCACTGTACTGAATCCATCATATCACTATCAACCCAACTTTCAAAAAATACCTTTTCATGTATACCAAAATCTACTAACAACATAACTTCCTTTTCCTTCTCAGCTGTCTCAACCTCTACAATAAAAAAATACCTCTTAAAACTGAGACCCACTTCTCTTGCAGCCAATGGCATACCTGCTCATTTCCTAAAAATGGCTGCCGACTCTCTGTCCTACCCTG
Organism: Protopterus annectens; assembly: GCF_019279795.1. NCBI lineage: Eukaryota > Metazoa > Chordata > Ceratodontiformes > Protopteridae > Protopterus > Protopterus annectens. The sequence goes on from NC_056741.1 coordinate 197,512,463, forward strand.
TCTCTATCTTAATCAACGGCTCCATTCAAGAATCCCATATCCCTCAACTCTGGAAAGTCTCTTACATTATTCCACTCCACAAAGGTGGACATTCCTATGAGTTCTCTAACTACCGCCCCATAGCGATTCTGTCTCCCTTATCAAAGTACTTGAAAAATGCATACGTTCACAGGAGATGCATTTCCTCAACTCAAACAAGATCTCCTCCTCTACACAACATGGTTTTCGTCCACACCACAGGACAACCTCTGGCCTCCTATCCTTCATGAACCTAGTTAACCAACACAGAAATAATAACGTCTGTATCCGCCATATTTCTGGACCTCTCTAAGGCATTCAATATGGTTTCCCACACCATTCTAATAGATACTCTTACCTCTCTATCCTTTGCTTCTAACACTGTTGCATGGTTTAAAAACTACCTAACAGACTGTCAACAGGCTGTCCAGTGGCAAGCAGTCCTATCATCCTTACTCCCAACATCAATGTGTGTACCTCAAGGCTCCATACTGGGCCCTCTCCTCTTTTCTATCTTTACTAATAACCTACATACCTCTACTCTACAGGCCTCACTCATACAATACGCAGATGACTCCACATTGATCTGCCCTGCCCCAACCCTTACTGCCCTTCAACATATTGCCCAAAAATCTTTTAGCGCAGTGGGGAAATGGATCACAAATAATTAACTTATACTAAATCTTAACAAAACAAAACTACTTCTATTCCCCCCAAACAAATCCAAAGTCACCCCACTCTCCTTCTCTGTACTTGCTAATAATGGAACTGTCATCTCCCCTTCTCTTCACACCAAGCTGCTGGGCGTTGAAATTGATAATAACTTACACTTTGACGTCCACATCTCCCAAACTATCAAAAAAGTACATAAAAAATGGGGTCCCTTTACAGACAAAAATACTTTCTGACAGATCAAGCTAGGGTCACCTTAGCTCAAACCCACCTTCTCTCCACACTCATGTATGCAGCAACAAATCTCACCTATGTCAGAAAATCTGATCTCAGCAAACTAGGGTCACGTTATAACAACATTGCTAAATTTGCTAAAGATTCCCCCTTTAGAACTCACCATTGTATACCTCTCAGGCAACTTCAGTGGCTTGAACTTCCACAACTACTAACCTACCACCAACTTGTTATAGCCTATAATATCCAACAATATCTTGACAGAACTCCAGCCCTTAAAGAACTAATAAGTAACTACATACCAAATCGGTCACTCCGCTCTGTCAATAAATCAATTCTCTCCATCTCTTCAGCTAATAACACAGCAGGCAAAGCTCTGTTTTCTCATTGTATAGCAAAGTATTGGAATAACTTCCCTTACTCAGTTATTTCAGCACCAAACACAAAACAATCCAAACACTCCCTTAAGTCTCATCTTATTAATTCCTGGTTATGTCCATGTCTTACGTAAAGACAAATAAATTACCTTTCTTTCTCATCATAAAACCATTAAACATGGACATAGAAAATATTAGTTGTATGTTTATCTAAGAAAGAAACAGTAAATTAATCCCTTGTCTTAACAGTTTTTTGAACTATTAATCTATTGTCTACTTGTGAAGTTTGTTTTGAAAATATGTTAAAAGAATGTCCTTGTACTCTGATCTATTATGTCACTGTTTCACAGTCTCACTAACTGGTTTATAACTTATGTATAAATACCTGTTGTCTCTGTAATTAATTAAGTGGAGCTTTTCTCCCCAGGCCTCTGCTGGAAATGGACCTCATTCAGTCGGACTATCCAGGTTAACAAATGTAAAATAAAAATAAAAATAAAAATCCAGTGACTTCCAAAACATTACCTAAATAGACAGACTGAAGATCCTGTCACTGTACTATCTATCATAAAGACTGCTGAGAGGTGACTTGTGGCTGGTCTACACAGCAGTCTCAAACCCTGTTTTAATGGAAATGCTGCACCTCTGCAAATCAAATGTGACAAGACTCACTTGCTCTAGGGACCTTACCATCGCCTGCAACATCAACAGGTCATGCTGGAGAGACACATATGTCTCCCAGAGATTGCTACTCCTATGGAACAAACTGCAACTTCACATGAAACTGAGCTCCTCAATGACTCTATTTAAGCATAACTTTGACAATTGGATGGGAAATCATAAATTTACCCTGGGGGTTTCACCTAAGTATGTCACTCAGAGAGGGGCAACCAGTGCTGATAGGTTCATAGGTGCTTACTAGACTAATGACCACAAGGGCCTTTTTAAGGTTAGCCATGCATCCCAAATCACTGACAAGTTCTGATACCCTTGATAAGTGTAAGCATCATCGTGGGAGATGAACCATTTACAGGTTACCTATACAATGACAGGGTCGTGGATTTACAAATATGGACTACATCAATTGGTCTATAAGGAAACAATGATACTACTTGTCTAGGCTTGAAAATGCCCTACAGCGAATAGCCTAGCAACTTCCTATGAACCTAAAGCCATTATGGTAGTAGCCTCATATGAACCCATGAAGCTATGAACCTATGCAGGCCTGCCAACATCTTGTCTCACACATGGGCTGCTGATATTATGCACTATAAGTTTAGCTGCAGTCTTACAAAAGTCAGATTTGTGCCATGGCATTAGTGTTAAGTACTGCATTTTGTAGTCTGTCCACCTAGTTTTATTCTAGTTAGTTCTATTAGTGTTCTATTCACACTGCAGTAAAGTGTGTGTGTGTGTGTGTGTGTGTGTGTGTGTGTGTGTGTGTGTGTGTGTGTGTGTGTGTGTGTGTATGCACTCTTGAATGACATTGCAGAGAGCCTTTTACCACAGCATGTGGGACACTGATATTACCATATTCTCAACAGACACTGCTGATGCCATCAACTATATCATCAGCTATATCAGCTTTTTGGATATGCAATACTTCAGCCAGGGTAGGGTCAGAGAGGGGGTCAGGCAGAAGTCACCTCATCTGATACAATAAAATTTACAGTGACATGGCTTTTAATCTATCCACATACATCATGGCATGGTTTGTAGGCCCTGTGTTATCTTGCTGAGAAAGCCCTGTGGTCTCTCCAGCTGCTGCATGTGTCTGGTGAGGTATATGCAAAAGACAGCATTATACTGTATTACTGTTTTGATGAGGTTTCACTATAGTGCTGTCATACAATCCTAAGATCTGAATATGATGGTGTGACTTATGATGTGCACCATACATTTGACCTGGAAAATTATTAAAGAGACAAGTTAGAAAGTAATGATACACATTGCAGTTTCTGACTTCACAACCCTTACAAGTGCATTCACTACAAAGTTGCAAAATGTTGATGCTATCAACTGTCTAACTTTCCAAGGACAATATAAGTCAAAGGTACAATGACCAGTTAAACAAAACAAATGCAGATATACTAAGTACTAAGTTAGCTATGCACCCTGAACATCAGACAGCTTTTGTATGCCTGAATCCAAAAGATAGAAAACAGGGATATGGTACAGTCAGTCATCATCACTTGCACAGAATGTTATGTGGGGGGCAGGAAACATAGGTTGACACAAAAGGCTGCTGAGTGTATGTGAGTAAGAAAGAGAAGAAGGTAGACATTGGGATAAAACAACAAATGGCCAGTGAGATAAAATGAGTAACTGTTTTGTGTGTGTGTGTGTGTGTGTGTGTGTGTGTGTGTGTGTGTGTGTGTGTGTGTGTGTGTGTGTGTGTGTCTGTAGGAGTCCTCCAGGTGAAATTGGTTTGTGAGTGTCTGTATGAGCACAGCCAAGCTCTATGCTAGCTCAATGTCTTGGTCTGTTGGACAGGTGTGAGCCATGCATGGTAGAGGTGGCAATTCATCATTGTCATCCACAACCATGAGAAATGGTTCTGCCAGGAGTTGCACTGGCACTTCCATGCCCAAGGTCAGGTGCACTTCTGCTACCTGGATCTGAATGATGTCTGCTGGATGAGCTCCCTTCACAGGGATGCCCAGGACCACAGCTCCATGGCCTGCCACATCTGGGTGGGGACAGCACACTCACTGATGGATCAGTGGAAGTACTGCCACTATGGGAGCATGATTAGGCATGGTCACATTGGCTGACAGCAGATGATGTGGCTAGCCTACTCTGATGAGGATGCTGTTCCTCTCCCAGCAGACATTCCATCTCAGACACTGCTCATTCCATGACAGACAGTGGATCCATCACAGGCAACTCTCGTTCCAAAGTGTCATTCATCCAATCCAGTGAAGTGGCAACATGTGCCCAGATCCTAAACATAATGTTGAGTTGCATGGGAAGTGACACCTGAACCAGGTGGAGGAGGGACAGTAGGTGCCCTGTGAGCACCCCATCAATCCTCCTGTGTGGCACCTCACCCACACTTTGGTTACAGTTTGTCTCAGCAGACATTAAAGCCTAAGTAGTCACACTTCCCTGATGAATGAATGTCCTTGCCCATCCACCTGTCCAATATCTGTGGGATCAGTGGATTGGGTAGGAGTAGGCCTACTGGCTGTGTCAGACAGAAATGCAGGGGATGTCTGTATGTCAATCTCTGTGTCAGATTCAAACTCTGTACCCCCCAATTGTGCCTCAGTTTGGCCACATCATCATCAGAGTCTGCTGATACACTAACATCAGGTGGCACGGGTCCCGCACTCCCACTGTGGTGATCACCTGTGATACAAAAGCAAAAAACACAGGAATACATTAATTTCTGCACCACTATAGCGCAATATATGCTAAAAAACTAACAGTGTTGTCACTGTTACAGACAGTATAGCAATACACACAACAGGCCTGAGATCAAAATCACATACTACAATATTTCTTTAAATTGCTCATCAGTACTGACATAAAAATATTTGGCTTACCATATACAGAAGACATACTGTTCTGTAGTTCAGATGGTCCTGGAAGAAGTTAAGCAAGCGATAAGACCAACATCATCATAGTTAACAGTAACACAGTGGGGAATACATTTACCCATTTGCATGTGCATTAACTCCACTTTCAACAAGAACGTGGCTGTCAACTCCAACCTAAACTTATAACTGTAGCAATCTTCAATCTCCACCCCCAAAAAAAGACACGTGACACAACATTAACTTATTAATATCAATTATCTTACTATACAACAGTATTCAACTGTTCAGATAACAAAGCCTACCTAGAAGCTCCTCATGGGATATGCTTGCTGTCTCGGAAGGTGTTGCACCCACTTCCAGGGCATACTGTACTGCACTGTCCTGGGAGTTGCCTGGATCTCTGGTGTTGGCCAGGAACTGTTCACTGGGGGGTTATTAGTGGTAGCCTAGCAGGCCCTCCCCTGGTAACCGTTTGGTCACAGCCCATTGCAGCTGATTGCCTACATGCAGGTGTGACCATGTCAGTGTCCTGGTGATGCACCTGGTCATATGTTCTGCCATGGCCACCCATGGCATTGACATCCTGGACTGTCTGCTGCCATATCCCCATCCTACGTGCCATATCTCCCTATCCCTTTCCAGAAGAAAAGCACCATGTTGCCTAAACCCATCAACTGTGATTTGGTTTTCGGCATCAGTGAAGGAGGGTTTGTCTGTGGATTGACATGGCTGAGTGGCATACTCATAGGAGTACTAAAAGACAAAACAAGTATAATACACATAAGTATCAAATAGCTACAAAATAACTGTTTCCAGATAAAACAAAAAAGGTAGCCAGTCAGTATTACCCACTGGAGAAATATAAAACAGTAGAGATGTGAAATACTGACAACAGGCAGGATGCAAAACAAAGTAACAAGAGCAATATATCCTTGTTTGTGCCATAACAGTAACTCACCTTTGCTACCCCCCAAATGAACAGTCCATTATTCTTTGTACCATAACAGTAAGTCATCTTTGCTCCCCTCAAAAAAGAGCAGGGAAATCATCCATTTTGCTAACAAAACATCTTTGAAATGCTAAAAGTGTTATCAGAGGACCTGTTCCTGAAAGATTTGTACATATTTGTTACACAGCATTCCATTTTAATGTACTAGCAATCATGTAAATCTGAAATGGCTTGACAAACATGCCCATGCAATCAGTACACTTCTATCTAATGCATATAGATAAAAGTATAAAAGCCTTTGCTTCACATTATTCTTAAATACATTCCAGCCTATGCAATATGTAGATGACAAAAGGGGATCATACTTGCTGAAGCTTAGTACTCCTCTGTACAGACATATCCTGAGAAAAAGTGTTTTTGTAGTCTTCCATACATACACAACTCTCCTCACCATCAGTTTGGCTACCTACACCATTGCCTTTTTATATAGTGTAGGTTATTAATGGATTGCATCTATCTTTGTGTTTGATGGATGCTAATTACTGTATAAGCAGCTGAACTGCATACTAATCAACCAATCCAACACAGTGAAGCTATTCAGCAAGCAATAAGGCATCCATGTAGACTCCATGCTGTTTTTTTTTTCCTGCAGATTTCAAACCATTTGGAGTACATACATGGAGGGGTTGATGCTGCTTTAATCCATTTGTATGTGCTACAGGCTGAGCTAACACAGAGGCAGCGTCTGCATTTACAAGCTAAGTTCTGAAGCTGCAGCATATTAATATTATGGCATATTCTTGTACTTCATCAGTTGGTACAGTACCCTACCATGTGACAACAGAGACTTATTGACTGCTATGTGTCCATTAATAAGTAGTAGGCCCCAGGCATCAAAGAATAACATAGTCATACCTCTCAAAAGTATTGATGATCCCTGTATACTTTCAGTTTAGCACCATACATTTGTACTGGGGAATCATTAAAGAGAAAAGTTAGAAAGTAATAATAAAATTGCATTTTCTAAATTCACAGCTCTCTCAAGATCAAACAACAAGCCGGATGCAAAACAAGGAGAGTAACAAGAGCAACATGTCCTTGCTTGTGCCAGAACAGTGACTCACATTTGCTCCCCCCAAAATAGCAGTCCATTCTTGTTTGTGCTGTAACAGTAACTCACCTTTGCTTGCCCCAAAAGAGCAGTCTATGCTTGTTTTTTCCATTTATCCTGCCCTTCAGTTGTTGGAAACTGCATATCATATTATTCCCAGTTAATATCCACACACATTTTAAGGCCAGTGATACAGAATATCTTATACACTGCATATCTCAGGGTACCAGCCAGATAAATGATGAATGATCAAGAAACACAGAAAGGTAAGAGAGAGCTGCATATTTACAAGCAGTTATCATAAAAGGTCATATGTGCACTAAATGCACTACGTCTAAATATAATAAATATAATAAATGTGCAAATAGTTTATGGTTTGATATCAGTACAGTTCCTGTTGCAGTGGTTGTGTGAAGAATGACTTCACTTCTTTGCTGCAAAGCTGTTTGTGTGGCAAAGAGGGATAGGGTACCTATCCTGTTTCCTGAAGGTGCATTAGAGTGAGAGTTGAAATCCAGACCTATGTAGAAATATCTCATGTGTACTAACACTTTCTGCTGTGTATGTCATAGATTGTTTTTTCTCATTTCAACTATTTTTTCCATTTTTTTTTGTTGTTATGGCCACTGTTTGCATGATGCACCACTAAGCACAAACACAGGAACTGGAGAAAAAAATGTTGGATTTGGCTGTGCTCTCATTTGCGCAAACTGCGGCAGTGCACAAACTGGACAAAAGGATCATCCAGAAAGTAGACAGCCAAAAATAAAAACTGGGTACATTCAATTAATGCTATTGGGCATAATATAAAACCAGTAAGTGGTTGCATGATGGTTAACAGCGAGACCTTAAGAATGATCACAGTAAAATAGGAGATGTTACGTAAGCAGTCCTGTGTCAGCAGGTATAAGTGTAGGGCTGAAGTACAGATGACCTTGGGTGTAGTACAGGATGTGCAACTTTTTCTTCAGTGTTGTGACATTGCAGTTTATAGCAATGAACTAGAACATGAGCAGCTGTTATTTCAACTCTCTTCTGGCAACAGGTATAAGTGCAGGATTGCCGTGCACATGGTCCTGGGTTTAAATACACCACATCCCATGCACTTTTACTGTTGTTCCACTTTCCATTATAGTCACTCTCACTTATAACACTTGACATATATTAATTACATTTATGAGGGATGAGAACTAATATTGTGTCAATTATTTGTTTATCTATGTATTATCACATTTATTATCAAATGTATGACTGTGAGTGTACTGCACACTATGTTCCTGTAAGTATATTTCTGCTATCTGGACTGGCATGGCCTACATTTGCCGAACACACATGCAAAACTGCCTCTGTAATTTTTCACTTCTTGTCACTGTTGCACATTGCTTGCCATCTCGCAAATGCAGGGCTCAGGGGTATGCACTGCTGATCACCATGTTTGCAGAATGGTAAGTGGTGCGTGACATTTTCAAACATTATATGCACTCTCAGTAAATGTGATAACTGGAATTGAAGGGAGACCATCATTCTCCATTGCTCTTGACCCCTGGTAGACATTACAGGTGTTCATGGGGAGGATGTGAGATTTAGAGCTCAGTGATGGGATGCTCAGGAGTCTAAGATTTTTGTTAAACTCCTAGTGAAAACACTCAAATTTGACATCCGTATTCAACAAAGCATTACAAAATTACCAAAAATTACCCCTACTCTATAGACACAAAAAATTCAAACCCACCCTTGCACAAGCATTCCTACTCACCACTCTTTTCTGTGCTGCCCCATCCTCACTTAGCTGCAATCCAATCTCATATCTAAATCAGAGCTCACACACAACAAAATTGCAAGATTTGCTGCTAATAAGCCCTATGATCTCACCACTGTCTATCTCTGAAAAGCCTCCAATGACTAGAGTTCCATCATCAACTTCTTCTAGCCCAGCTCTATCTAACTCAATCCATTCTTCATAATCCCACCTCTTGCCCTGCTCTCTCTTCCTTGATCTCCTACTACACTCCAAATCGAGTTCGTTGAAGCTCACAGCAGGACCTTCTAGAGGTATACATGCCTAAGAAAAACATTGGCAAACTCCTATACAGCCACTCCTTAGCCACCACTTGAAACAAATGACCTCTGTACTAGCACTTTATTAATAACAATAATTTCTTCAAAAAAGAGCTAAAAGCCCACTTGCTTAACTCATGGTCATGTTTATGCCATGATCCATCTTAAATCTCCTACTAATTACCTACCAGCTTCCCCTCTCTCTTCTTATATACTAAAATATTACTGGTCTCTCACTTTCATAGGTTAAATGCATTTGCTTTGTTCATAGGTTCATAGGTAGGTACTAGGCTATCAGCCCAAGGGCCTAAGTAAGCCTAGCCAACAAGGTTCCCTGGCTTGCGCCACCCAAGAAAGTTAATTTCCTGTGATCCTGTCGAGCAGAGCCACAGAAGTGATCCCTGGGGTATATTTCCTATTTCCCATCCACTCATCAAGATTTTTCTTGAAGAGTGCTAATGAGGAACTTTTCTTGACGTAGATGGGTACCTTGTTCCAGAGTAAAGGAAGTCTCTGGGACAGGAATCTATCCCTCCAGCATGTCCTGTTTATTGTGGTGACAAGGTTTAGGTCCCTAGAGCATGTAGCTCAGAGCGATTGGGATTTCTTTAGGTGTAGCATGTCCAATAGCTCTGGGTTTAACATAGCTTTATATGTTAGGCAGAGATCTCCTCGGTGTAGGCAATGTGCTACAGAGTAAAACAGGAGGTTTTGAGTAGGTCAGTGTAGGGCATCTGTTTGAGGTCATTAATCCTCTTTGTGAGGTACTTCTGTGGCCTTTTCAGCTGCTGCAGATGTCTTGTGAGGTACATTCTAAAAGGGGCGTTGTATTCTATAATGGGTCTAATGAGTGCTGAGTAGAGGGGAACAATGACCTCTTTTTTCCTTGATAAGAACCCTTATGTGAGGAGGTGTGCCACATAGAAGGATTTCCTGACTACTGTGATGATGTGATTATCAAAGGAGAGACTACTGTCCACCTGGGTCCCAAGGTCTCTTATCACACATTCAGCATTAAGTAGACTGCCGTTTATGTGGTAGTTCATCGGTACAGAGTTTTTACCAAAGGGGATGACAATGCACTTTTTGACATTGAGCTTGAGGCCATTCCTCTGACACCAGGCATCTGTCTCAGTGAGGCCCTTCTGTAGGATGTCCACATCATTTGGGGACTCAACTATGACTCCTAGTTTGCAGTCATCTGTTAACTTTGTTAGCCAGAGGCCTTCTGTGTTAGCCTGTACTTCAAAGAAGTAGTTATCAAACAGGAGAGGTCCCAGGACTAAACCCTGTTTTACTCCACTTGTCACTGGTTTGAAGTCAGATTTGGAGTTTGCAACTTTTACAGTGTGGGTTCAGTTAGTGAGCCAGTTGGCAACCCGTCTTGTGATGTAGGGATTTATACCTGGTTTAGTGAGTTTAGCTATAATTCCAGAATGGGGTATGGTGTCCAAAGCCTTGCTGAGGTCATGATAGGCTGTGTAAACCACCTTACCCTTAGCACTGAACCTATCTGCAAGGATGTTGGCGATATCAGTTGGTTCTGTAATTTCTGTGCCATTCTGCTGTAATTCAGAGCAGATCTGGGTGTTGCCATTGAGATTCTTGACATTCTTTGCATTCCACTGTTACACCGTTGAACATATTTGCTTTGTATTTGTATATTATATTTTGCACCTAATTTATTTTACTGTGTATTTTAGCCTCTTTCTACCTTTGTATTTGTACTTACTCAAAACCATGCTGAAATGCATCTACTTTTTATATACTGTTTATTGTAATTGTTTAACTGGAGCTTTTTTCCTCAAGCCTTCGCTGAAAAAGGGTTCCCTGCCCAGTTGGACTAACCCGATCAGCAAATGTGTAAATAATAAATATGAAGCACAACAGTGTTAGGCTACTGCAGGGCGGACCATTCTGGATCTCAGTATAAGTCAGAGGCTTGGGATAGTTTGACCCTGGCTGTAACCAGTGCCACCAGTATACCCCACACTGGTGACCAATGTAGGCACCACTTTAATGACCTACATCGCAGGAAGATGGACACCCTTGATGCTTGTATCGAGGAATATAGAATCGAGGACATCCCACATATGGGTAATTATCATCTACAGCGTACTTATAAGTTTTAAAAGCTGAATATAGGCAAGAATGGTATTCATAATGGTATTTTGCTCTATTCTGCTTTTTTTCCACAGCTGCCATGAAAAGGGAGGTGTATGTTAGGACCCATGGCACTAGACTGGCAAGGATGAGGGAGGCATGTGCTATGTATGTTTATTGTAACATTAAAAGTTAAAGATAGCTTGTTTGGTATTTTATATACTTGCATCAAATGAAGCATGCATATCTCAATTGTAAAAGCAAGTATGCATGCATGCATTAGTCTGTAGCACCAACCATTATTAGAATATTAGACTTTAGTCAGAGGTTGTGGGTTCAAATATCACGCTTCCCAAATATACAATACTGTTAATTTTTCAATTATGTATAACTTAAAGGTTTAAAGTAAAAGCTCCATACCAGTGGCACACATACCCTGCTGTAAACTGCAATCTGTATAATTGGAACACACATATGTGCAATATATGCACATGTACAGAATCACTTGCTGCAATTTGTAGTATAGTGTGCATCTGTTAGGAGTTGATAGTCTTAAATGTAAAAGTTATCTGTTGGGGGTGGCAGTCTTAAGAGTAAAGGTTAAGATAACCAAGTCAAATAATTGCATTGTCACATATGAAGATACTAATATTATTGCTTTTTTCTCTCACCCCAACCCTTATCTCTTTTTATTTTATTTTTTGTTTGTTTGTTTTATTTTAAATTTTTTTTTTAATTTTCATTTATTACATGTCATCAAAATGTGTCTGTGTCATCCATGTGTACCACATCACAAAATGCTGCACAGCACAGAGGGGTAGGCCTGCCCCACTGGATCTGCCTGACCCCATTCCATCAGCTACGGGACAATTGCCCAGCATGTCTGGGAACTAACCTGGCAGCACCAGCTTTGCTGCCCCTGCATTACTTGCCCCTCAGGTAGTCCTGCCCCAAAGGATAGTCCAGTGGTTCACCAAGTTGTCAGGGATGGTATTAGGGTTGTGTGCTGCACTGTTGGTGCATGCCTACACTGGCTGGAGAGTCTATTCTCCCTCAATTTATGAAGTACCAGGAGGAGGAGGAGAAGGAAACATCAAGCACTAAGGCCGGTGGTGGAGTGATGTGACAGTGATGACAGTCCTATGGGTAAGGACTCAATTCTCACTGTCAACCAGCTTGGTGACCATGGGTTCTGGATGTCCCCACCCTCACCAAATCCATGGTGCCCACTGACCTCTTTTGTCCATCACCATCCCTGTCTCTTGTCTTGTCTGTCTGCAACTGCTTCTTCACCTGCCCAATTTACCAGACCCTCTCTGTAATGCAAAGTATTTGAAAGTTTGACATACACCTGTATTTAAACTTAGTACCATCTGTCCCCCCCAAAAAAAACATATTACTGCATTAACACCTGCTTCCAGACAGTCTGTTAAGTAGCAGGTGTATACCTCAAACTCAGTACTAACTGTCATACTTTAGCAACGCTGCCACTAGAATAGTTATATGACATTCCCTTATTTACTAATTATTCTTAAGGTCTCTATTTTGCTCATTGTGTAACGCTGCACAAACAAGATAAGCATAGACAAGACTTCCATTCATTACTTCATTTCCCGTGATTGCACTAAGCACCGCACTGTGCAAACAATGGCCAAAAATAAGAAAATAATAATAAAAATCTGACAAAAAACTATACAACAAATGAGGAGGACGTTGGATGTTAATGAAACAGAAACTGTGAATTGTGCACTGCTTACTTGCATTTCCAGCCTTGGTTTGACATACATGTAACAATTTGCAAGTCTAACCTGACACACCCACCTGATGTAAGTATTCACAGTTGCCATTCATTAAACACAAACACTAAGGGAGTGCCTGCATTATGTTTACAACCCTACACAGATCCAATTTTTTGGATTCAGCAATTCTAATGAGCTCAGACCTCATTTGCATCTTCTCCATGCTGACAGCCCTGAATTTACACCAGACAGCAACCATGTAGCTAGGGAAACTGAAGGGGAGCTGAATTGTTTATGTGCTGAATACAGAAGAGAGGATATTAATTTGGGATATATCTGCATAGAGGAGTACTGATTTTTAGATGGTATGACTGCATTTTGTCAGCTACATGTTGCTTTCTGACATGCAACTATGAATAGTCTGTTTAGTGTTTTTTATATTATTTTGATTAGCACACACTTTTACACTTTTATCTGTCTGCAATACTTGCAAGTGTACTGTTCATTGGGGGGGGATGCAAAGCTGCATTTCTGTTATATCATAGAAAATGTATTATGTTGCTGTTGTTCTTCTTTTGTTTCTTCGAGACTGTATCTAATTTTGTTACAAGTAAAGGTCAGTTCTGTACAAATCTCATACCTTTTACTTTTTATTCCGTGTAGGCTCCTTTCCGTGGCTGTGTTGCAAAAGCTTTGGAATTAATGGGGAGCACTAGCACAGAGTCTGCACACTTGCTTTATAACTTGTTGAATAGCTCCACCATGTTAGATTAGTTAATTAGCATGTACTTCAGTTGCTTGCGCTGTAATTAGCATGCCACGGTGATTATCTTGTTTGCGAAGGGTGCACACCTTTGCGTGGAGCTTACTGAATCTAAAACTTTCCTTGCATGTGTGCGCATTGTTCCATGACATGCACACAGTGAAAAATTATTGTGTAGGCTATAGTGAATCCCCTTGAATATCGTTGATCTTGTCCTTACAGATATTGCCTCTCCATGATCTATTGCATTAATGTCGCCTTCCTTGGTTGGGGCAGATCATAAACTTGTGACTTTCACTTTCAAGGTATCTAAAACCCTTGCAGCAAATATTTCTGAATCCAAGTACTTTAAATCCACTATTTCTTATTCAATTATGATTACATTTCTAAATTCTCTTACATCAGCATTGGTTCCTACATTTACATATTTGGTAGCTTCACAAATGAGTACTATGCCCATCCTTATAAACACATAGAACTGGCAGAAATTCAAAAACAAACCACTATTGTGGTCTAGTAGCATAAATAAACTTTGAAACATAAAAAAATGAAACTGCTCATTTTTACTGTAATTCCAAACCCCCTCTCATCAAGGACAGTAACAAAAATCCCACTTAAAACTTGAAGAATACGGTTAACTCTAATAAAACCTTTAGTGCATGCATATCTGAACTGCTTCTTACTGAAGTTGGTGCCTGGATCTAGCTTTGTTTGTGTAACTTGAGCACTAATCCAGGCATTCTAAAGTATTCAATTGTGTATTTATTTACTGCTGGTAGTAAGTAATTAAAGTGTAGCTATATTCTTCTAGTCTTTTGGTTAAGTTTCAGGCTAGACCAGATGTTTTTTTTTACGAGGAAAGGTTTGTGGGCATGTGGTGTGGCAGGACCAATTATGAGCTTAGGTTAGCATCTGAAGCAAATGACACTTATAAATTTGTCTTTAGTTATGATAGAAAACTTAGGAAAAACATGCAACATCACACTAAACTTATTTAAAATGGTACCTCCAATTTGGGCCCAAGTGACATTGACAAAATACTACCAAAACAAGTCAGTGCTATCTTTACTCCTGAGACTTCCTTCTAAACTTCATGTCTCCAAGTCACTTATTGCCCCTACTATTACAAAGGAGCAGGTACTGAGTGTATTATCTAAGCCCAAAGATATTTTTTCAATGGTACCTCGAATAGTACTAAGCATACCATTGCAGGGTCACTTCTCATTTTTGTTAACTTAGGTCTATCAGGTTTTCTTCCAGAAGTTTAGCAATCCACAGTGGCAATGTCTCTCCCTAAGAGTGACCCTGCCATCACCCCAGGAGACTATAAAACTGTATGCCTGATGAGCCTCGTATGTTAAGCCATAGGATGTGCTATAATTGACCTCATCATCTACAATATCAAATATCTTATTAGACATAAGCAACAGCAGTTTGGTTTTGTCAATGGATGATCCTGCATAATGAATCAGATAAAGGTCATGCTGTTCACAGTGAATATCTTCACCTAGCCAAAATGTTCAAAACTGCACTCCATGTGGGTATTGTAAGTATGTCAAATGCTTTAAAATACATCCCTGTGTGGTTAGATGGATAGCAAACTGGCTAAAAGACATAACTCATACAGTCTGAGTGACAGGTGCATTATCAGAAAGTATTACAGTAACAATTTATTTATTTATTTATTTTAACATTATATTACCAGGATAAATCCAACTGGACACAAAGTGCCCGTTTTCAGTGGAGTCCTGGGGAGGAAAGCTCCAAGGAAGTTAATAGTACATGCATAGTTTAGATAACAATAAAAAACTGGTATACAAGGTAAGAGAAACAAAGAAGTACAAGAACAATTTTGTAAAACAATAAGATACTCAAACAATAAGATATTCATGAGTAGAACCCCTATTTGCAATATTTACAAAAAAAAAAAATACATATCAGGTGAGTATAGCAGGTGAGAATATAGTGTATGCAATGGAGGCATACAGTGGGTCACTTATATGGAGTAGTGGAGTAAATCAAGGCTCATTGTTCAGACACCCTCCTTTTAGTATGTACTTTCCAGATTTCTCTTTCCAGGAACCAAGACTTTTGGCTAAATGAGTTTGCAGAGGACTGCAAACAGGGAGTGATTGTCAAGTTCCTCCTGTAATGCACATATCCTTGAACAAGAACTCCAACAAGAACTCACACTCATAAATACCTGATGTATTGAAAACAGACTAAGATTAAATGCAGAAAAGTGCAATATTATTATATGTGATAAACAATCTTTCCTTTCAACACAGAGTAACAGCAATAATCCAGTGTAAAATGAAACTGTGGTTAGGGACCTTGGAAATTGAGAAAGTAGTCAGAAAAATCATTCTATTTTGTGCAACTTATTTCCATGTGAATATCATCTAGATCGAATGAGGTCATCTTTCCCTTACATTCGATATTGAACACCAATTATTGAGAGCAATGCTGCCTTTGGAGTGTACCTCACTAGATACATAAAAGTGTTGTCCTTGTATTTAGCCTCTTATAGACTGACATTTGGTGCCATTAGACCCAACTGCTCAGGGCATCCTGCATCTCTGCAAGTCAAATAATTTCACTAATACCTGCAACAGGGACCTGCATCTTTATCAGGAGATAATGAAATGTGATGGAGAGACAGATCCATTATGCTGCACATCCCCCAATCTCTGGGACACATTGACCCTGCAGATCAAGCAGTGCAATACATTATCACCTTGCAAATGGACACCCTTGAGAATTGAATGGGCACCCAAAAAATGACCCCATGTTTGACTGCCTTATCCCGCCTACAGATAGGGAGTATAGCCTGAGAATGGGCACTGGCAATGTGTCTGCATGGTCATAACATTGACACCCATTGAAATTCCTATGAATTTTATAATTCTTAAAGGTCTCATAGATATTAGACAAGTCAATGAGCAAAGGTTACTGTACTCAGTAAAGCACAACGCAATTAAAGTACAGTACTGACAGTTATTTATTACAGACACTTTAGCAAATTGAAAGTTCTGGGAAAAAAAACAGATTGACAGTTTTAACTAGCCAAGTACACGATTTTACATACCTTCATGCTAGAATGACACAATGCAAACATTGTAACATAAGTTGCATCGATAGATTTGTACATTACAGTCCATGGAACACTATCTATGGAAAAGGAAGCTAGATAGTGGTGCTACGACATACTGTTTTGGGTTTTTTAAAGATAATATGCCTTGTTATTGAGAACTATGTATTGGAACCTAATACATTCATTTCAACATGTTTGTTAGCAGTCCTATCTGACTCAGTACTTAAAGTGTTTATAAAGCATGAGGTTCAAATTCTACTAAACGTTCAGCATCAGAATTTCCCCAGAATCAAACACCCAGTGGCTTATTAAATGACATACATTTTATAGCTAATAAAAACAAAAATCAGTACAGAGACAACCAAATGTTTAAAGTGTGTTTTATTAAAGATTTATGTACTCTGTCTTGGTGGCCCTGCTGTTGTTGGTGTTTTTACATTTTATAGAGGCAGGTCAATGGGGGGAATTCAATAAAGCCTACATGGATTTATTTTCCATGTGGACATAGTGGCATGGTGCTTACATGGAAGTAAGCAGATGTGTGATCCAGTAAACAGAGTGGAGGGTCATGCATGAACATGGCAACACGGAATTGTCCATGGCATGCAAATCACCTCATAAACAAGTGACTTGCCTACAAATGAGGGTGGTAGAGCAATTCAGTAAGCAGATACGCAGTTCTGCAGACACCTTTTTGTGTTCATAATGTAAATGGAAAAATTCCATGTATAGGATGTAAAACTGACACCAGAGGCTGTAAAAGTGCACTTAGATTGGCAGAAATAGCATAGTAGATACAGATATGTGCAAAACTATCCACCATATGTCTAAAACTGTATGGAAAATAATTTAAAATAATTTTATTTTTTTTAATAATCTGGGTATGTTTGCATGGCATGCCAGAGTACACAAACACACTGTTATAAAAAGAAAAAAATTAAAAAGAGTAAAAGCGAATATTAGTAGTAAGTGTCAGTAATGCATTATAGCACCCTGCGTGGAGTATGTACAATGGTAGACTGCTGTGGTTGATAATGAGGCAAGGCCTGGAATCATATAGTTTCCAGGTTCTTTGCATGGATCTCTATGCAAATGAGCTGAGGTTACTGAATAGGTATTAATGTCTGCAGATCCCATCCGTGTAGGCACAGAGCCATGTTTGTGTCCACAGCAGAAGGAACTTACATCAAAGGGAGGTGTGTCTGAAGGCTTGTAAGATCATTGGAGCTCAGTGGCACCTGTTTGCTCAGCTTGGTGCTGTGCTAAGCAGGGAGGTGTGTACCAGTGGCAACTAATCTTTGTTTACCTCTGGGGTGCGTGTTTTATTGTGTTTGTAAATGTTTGGGTGACACGCCACCATGCTGAGCATGACTTTCCATGGGGGTGTTTCTAGTGACCGCTGAGCATTGTTTATCTTTGTGGTGTAGGTTTGCCTGACACACTGCAGAGCTGAGTGAGGAAAGCTGTCAAAAAAAATTGGCTGAGAAAGCCAATGATATATTAATTACTGATGGCCCCTGTTTCACTTAAACTAGGGCCATTAACATTCCTTAGGGATGTACTTTACAGGTGGAATGCATCATTGGTAGCTAATCATACAGGCTGCACTTACAGCAGAGCACTATAAAGGTTGCATACACCCTACAATCTGAGTTTACCCCATACTCTGCACCAGTGGAATACAAACTTGGGATTTTTAACTAAAGGAATGCTAGGGGCTTCTGCAGGTCTGCTACATCTGCATGTGCTAGATGCTGAGGTCAGTGCTGATGCTGTGGCTGACAATAAGCCTAGACTAAGAAGGAGAAGAATGTTCAGGCCCAAGGTAACCTTCAATAGCTACAACAGCTGGAGATTGTAGAGTGCTAAAGGGTGGACTTGGACATACTACAAGAACTCATTGAGCTCTGTCAGCTTTAACTCAGATCCAGTGCCAAAAGAAGGGAACCCATCACAGCAGAAACAAAGGTATGTTTAGCCCTTAGAATACTAGCTGCAGGTACTTTCCAAAGATCAACTGGGGACATGATGGGGGTCTCACTGGATTCAGCATCCAGGGTACTCCACCAGTTCCTGGATGCCATGCTACCATATGCCAGTGAGCACATTTATTTATCCCACACCCTTGAGGAGAGGGCCAGCAGTATGCAACTCTTCTACTGCATATCACACTACCTTGAGGTACTGGTACCATAGATTTCACTCATGCACACATCAAGGTACCACCCAGTGAGTAGGGTAGAATCTACATCAACCACAAGGGGTATCAGTCCATCAACTGGCAGGTTGTATGCAATGCCCAGGGCATTATCATGAGTGTGTGTGCTGGCAGCCTTGGCAGTTACCATGACTCCCATATCTGGCATGCATCACATCACATCCTTTACAGCCATTTACTGGGGGATGCTGACTATGCACTGGAACTGTGGATGATGACACCCATCAGAAATGCACACACACCCAGCAAAGAATGCCATAATAAGGTACACGCAGGAACTAGGAAAATCATAGAGTGTGTGTTTGTGCTGTTTAAATCACTGTTCTGGTGCCTTAATATATCTGGTGGAGCCCTGCAGAACTTTCCAGCCACATGTACACAGATGCTCACAGCTTGTGCCATACTACACAATATGATCCTGCGAAAACAGGTGCAACAGGATCAGTAAAGGGAAGAGATACACAGCCCCCCACCAGTGCCTAGGTTCCCACAGCCACACCCACAGGGGGGACTTGGAGGAGGAACCACCCAAGGTTGTCCCTCTGGACAGACATAGGTGTGCCCAGTATGCCTTTGCCTTGGTCAAGAGACAATGCATAGCATATACACTGACAACCTAGGGCCATAGGGGCTGCCATCTTATTCCTACTTGCATACATATAGTAAAAAATGATGCCAGCCAGCCCACACAACCTGTACCTAACCATGTACTGGCTGTGTATTGCATGCATCAGACAGAGTCATCCCTGAACTACAAGTCTGTCAACTGCCGTATTCGTAAGGTAAGTCACTCTCCTGCAACTACTTATACGTGGCACTAAAATATGGTAGCATATGTATGGTAGCATATGTATGGACCTGCTGTATGTATGTGAGGGAATATAGTGGGCTACTGGGCTACTTGCAGAGATATAACAGACACTTAGGACAACAGGCAATCTGTCCAACAGTATATGCCCCAAAATATTCACCAGACCACATGGCTGGAAAACTCACTACATTATTCAAGGGAGATGCCAAACAGTGGGGTCACAGAACAGTCGCATGACTGTCTATGCCAGCAGAGCATGGGCTGGTCATCTCCCACCTCCAACACATCAGTGTTCCCATACAACTGCTGTAATGGCATGTCTGCAATGATATATCAGCAGATGAGGCAATTCCAGGTCTGGGACAAAGAACCTGGCCACATGTTGCATTTCCCACATAACACAGGGGTGGCAGTGTATATCTGTATGCTGTTGATAGTGTGAGGACTGAAACCTCTCTGTCTGGCAGCTGGTGTGACTCACTGGGCTATGAACATTAGCATGGGTGATGGTGTTCATGGTTTGAATCTGGAGCATCTACATCATTTGTATGTGAGGTGCTCATATGGTGGGACTGTTATAACCCCTCAATCTGTTACTGCAAGAAAGCTAGACAAAGCCAGAGAGAAGGGGGAGGGGGGCAAAGGGCCAAAACTACAGACAGACATTACACATGCTCTGAGTAACCTAGAAGGTGGCTACTATAACAGCAGGTTGCAACAGGTCAGATTACCTACAGGAAAGTTAAGCCATAATGTAAATGTGTCAGTAGTTACAACAATTCAGTAATTACATTGCACAGTATATTATCAGAAAACCACAACTGTATGAAGAACAGAACAGAAACATGGGGCGAAATGCTGGACATTCTGCAAAAACATGTACAGGGAGAGATATGCAGCCTGTCAGCCTGTGTATGTTGTTACATCATGTATCCCAGTCACATCATACCTCTCAACCTCTCAGAGCAAAATTCTAGACAAAGCCATGAATAAAAGTGGGACAAAGGCCCAAACACAGGGACAAGTTTTAAATATTGCTCTTACAAATGTAGAAAGTTGATAGGATAACAGTTTTGATTTAGCATGACTCTCCTGATGTGTATGGAGCCTCAAACTCAAATGTCTGTCATTATTTTATAACTTCCATCTTTAATGATTTGCCAGTAATTTGCCAGAAAACCACCATGTTATGGAAAATGGACCAAAAATATGAGGCAAAAATCAGGACATTTTGATAAAATCTGTACAGTTGAGAGGTATCAGTCACATATTAAGTTCAGCAAACAGACGGGGAATGCCTTGGACAATATCAAGAAAGTGCTGTACTGTGGAAACAGGTGCAGCAGAAAATGGTCTGCAGCACACAAAATCTCAGACTAAAGTACAGGTAGCGGTGGCCCGGAGTCACCTAGTAAGTACTGACAGTCACACTGGGCATGCTCCTAAACCTAGCTAACTTAATCCCAAGTCTGTTGCCTCTTCTGCCAAAGACCTGCTACGTGGAAATATGGCTGTACATACAGAAAGCTACATACACATATCTGTTTCTCCCTATCTCCCTCTGTCACACATGATTAGTGTATTTCTCAGTATGTGGCATATATATATATATATATATATATATATATATATATATATATAGATAGATAGCTATATAAAGTAGAATAATACATAGATTCTCTACATATATCTACATAACACATTTACATAATGTACACACACAGCAACAGTAAAGATGACATGACTGTTATCCTTTTATACACACTGTATATATATATATATATATATATATATATATATATATATATATATATATATATAAGTGTGTGTGTGTGTGCGTCTGTGTGTGTGTGGGGGTGTACAAATGTCCCCATATACCCTTAGAATGCTGGGGTCATCTGCACTTACACATCACAACAGCTGTTCAATGGAACCAGACCAGGGCCACAACAGTACCTAATCCACTTACTCACAGACCACTGTGCCTGTTGAATGTCACCCTGTAGACAGACACAGGTGAGCAGGTGGTATAATGTACACTGGTTGCAATGCATGCCTTGGACAGGTCACATTGTCCCTGGCCAAATGTCTGCCTATCAAACTGCAACCAGCCACATATGGCCATACTGGTCACTGTACACACATAGCAGGGATATTAACAGGTATCCCACTCCTAGGACACTAAATGGAATAACAGTATCAAGCAGAATCACTATGCAGGCAACACATGCTGTCTAACACAAGGCCACTTTGCATACTCAACAAGTACTGTGGCTGCATCCTTATATACAGCAAACGTAACCTGTGGGGCATGGAGTAAGTACAGCAAGCTATAGTGTGTAATAGTAAATAAGTAGGGGTTCTAATCTCACATCAGCAAAATGTGTGTGTGTGTGTGTGTGTGTGTGTGTGTGTGTGTGTGTGTGTGTGTGTGTGTGTGTGTGTGTGTGTGTAAATACATATATCCCCATGCAGCACTAGAGACATGCCCATCTGGCCTATGCCTGTACAATGGTTATTCATTTTATAGCCCTGTGACTAGCTGCTGGCCTCAACATTGGCCTCCTTTATAAGGCCTGCTGGCATCATCCACCTTAAGAGTGGTGTCTGACAGTCTATTACCACATAAACTCTCTAGAACATGCAATAAATACTGCACGCTATAGTGTTTATTACTAGGTAGAAAGGGGTTCTAATCTCACATCATCCAACTTGTGTGTTAGTATATCTCCTTGCAGCACTGCAGAAATGCCTATCTTTAGGCAACGGTTATACATTTTATGGCCCTGTGTCTAGCTACTGGCCTAAACATTGGCCTCTTTTACAGGGCGTGCTGATGTCATCCACCTTAAGAGCACTGGCTGAGAGTCTAATATTAGTTAAACTGCATGGTGCATGTGATGCTGAAAGCTATAGTGTGTACTACTCGATTGGTAGGGTTTCTAATCTCACATCACCCAATGTGTGTGTATAAAACTATCCACTTGCAGCATTATAGAAGCAACATATGGGCTGTCTATGTGCAATGGTTATACATTTTACAGCCCTATGACTAGCTGCTGACCCTAAATTGCTCTCATCTACATAGCATAAGTGATGTCCACCACCATCTAGATTTCTATGTTCAGAAAATCCAGGTGACATGTATCAAAGGTAACAGACCTTGTCACAAAGTATGAAATCATGATTACACTGACTGTCCTCATTGTCCCTGACACACTGTTCTACACATATTCTCCTATGGAACTATGTATGTATACTGTCATGCCTTGATGATGTCATATTTCTCCTGTGCTGCCATGACATCCTGTGCCACTATATTAATGCCATGTGTCCATGGTTTATGTCCTCAGAACCCTGTAACAGAAATATACACAAGTCCATAACACATATGTCATTCTGTAACACTACCACCAGTTTAACATCATGCAACAAAGATACACAAAGTTTGATGTGTAGTCATGACACATGCTAGCATACAGCACCTGTCATGGTCCACAACAACTGCCAAAGCATAACAATACTGCACTACACAAGTTAATGTAAAGTAATACAGTCATCCTCTGCATCAGATACATATTTGCATGTCTCTGCATGAATGCCAGGAATGTGGCACAGGTATCATTACATGCACAGGGTGTAGTGTGGGAGTGCTAGAGGCCTAGGCTGTGGCAAACAGTTGACAGCATGTGTGTAAATCAAGAAGAGGTGCTGGTTAAATGGGCCATGGAGAGGTGCCCCATGTGTCTGTTGGTGACTTGCATGTGACAGTGGTGTTTGGTGTGCATGTACACAGTCAAGCCCAGTGCTAGCCCTACATGTGTGTATGTTGGACAACTGTGGACCATAGATGGAAGCGTGGAAAGTTCACCATCTCCAGCCACTAACACAGGAACTGGCTCCACCAGGTGTAGCACTGGCACCACCATGCCCAAGGTCAGATGCGGTGCTAGTAGCTGACATTGACTGCTGTCAGCTGGGCCTGTGTCCCCACGAGACCATCCAGGACCATGTGCCCATGGCCTGCCATGTTGTGGTGTGGACAACACACTTCTCTCTGTAGCGCTGGAGGTACTGCCATTATGGGAGCGTGAATTTGCTTGGCCATGTGAACTCACAGCAGCTGGTGTTGCTGACCGACCTCCACATGTCTTATGCCCAACTCTAACAAGATGTTCCAGCACAGATAATGTGTGGTCAAAGACAGACACTGTCTCAGCCCACCATCTGTCCACTTCATCAGTGTACTGATCCAGGGTGTCACCAATGCAGTGGAGGTAGTCACGGATGTCAGAATAGGCTGCATCCATAACCCTAAGCATTCATTAGATGTTTCATTCAGAACATGCCTGTGCCTCCACAACAGCCCAAAACATGTGATGAGTGGCCCCTAATGTGACAGTTGCAACAGGTTGTGGATGGGCAGCAGTTCTCTTTCAAGTCACCCTATCTATCTGCCTGTGTAAAACCTTGCCAACTCTCTGGCTATGACTAGTATCCACACTCACTGACACTATAGTTGTCACACTGTCCTGTTTAATGTCACCACCCTCTGACTGTCCAATATCTGTGTCCTCTGGGGACTGGATATGTGTAGGCATACAGACTGTGCATAGCGACAATGTAGACAGAAGACTGATGTCCACCACTGGGAAGAGATTCAGCCCCTGACAACCCCACCTGGGCCTCACTGTGGCCACCATTATCATCAGAGTCCGATGAGAAACTGACATCAGGTTGTGAGGTGGACAGATTCCAACCCCCATTCAACTGTGAGAAGCAAGATAAAAGCAGTACATTACCACCTGCATTTTTATGTATGGTAATCCACACAGACTCATACAAATGAGGATCCACAACTGCATTACATGTCCAACATCTTCTCATCTCTAATCCCATGTACAACAGACAAACTAACAACAACATACACAGACAAGTCAGGCCCTTTATAACATGCACTTCAGCTACATCCAGTTAATGTTGCCAGTACAAAACATCTGTAAGGTATGCAATATGACAGTGTATATGATAGAACTACACATAGAACTCACTACACCTACATTGAGAATTATATGCCAGTAGTAGTATCACTGCCTCAGGTATGTACAATCTCCCTACTGTGTTTGAACAGGCATCTTGGAGTAATTGCCTCATGTATAGCAGGCTGCTTAGTCACTCATAAGTATAAGTGCAAATGTGTTAAAGTTTATACAAATACACACCTGTGATTACCCAGTCTATGCATTGTAGTTAACTGTTCCAGAATGGAACATACAAATATTATACTCTGGCTAAGCACAACGGTTATACATAGCTTAAAATGGCAGCCCTTAACTTTCTTAGGGTATATATGATCTGTAAAACAACAGTATCATACTTACCAGGTCCATGAAAAAGTGAGATAGACGTATTGTTAGCACCACCAAATTTCGCTGTGCTACAAGGTAATATGTGCATATATCCACATGTACAGAAGCTACTGTGATAATGGCTATATTGCTGACATTCTGAGTATGTGTGCACAAATATGTATAAAACATAACCCCCACCCCATTGCAGATAGACCTGACACCCATGTACTGGTATGTACAGACTGCCACAATGACTGTTACAGTATTACACTAGTGAACACATTAAGCTTACCTGGATGCTTCTCTTTTGTGTACACTGTGGCCCCCACCTTTAGGATGTATGGCATGATGAATGCCAGGGAGCTATTGGTTGATCCTAGGTTCATCAGCAATTCCTCTGTGGCTGAGAGCAGTTGTTTTGTTGCAGGCCCTCCACCGATGGCAGCATGATCTCTGGTAACAGCAACTGCCCTTTGCCATGCAGCATTCACCATATCTGTGGCTCAGTGTCATTCCTGCTCATAGGTCCTGTCCTGTTGGACAATCTGATTAACAGCCCACACAAGGTTTGCCCACAATGCTACCCTCTGTTCACAATTGTGCCAATCCCTGGAAACAAGATGTGACGGTGGTGTCTGAGGCCATCAAGTTAGTATAATGTTGTTCTCCGCAGTTGAGAATGGTGGATATCTCCTGAGGCACATGGTTCCTGAAAAACAACAAGAGAGGAAACACATTACAGGACCAGATACGTGGATGTCCACTATGTACAGATCCTGCATGGACATAATGGCCTTCACTATCCACTGCTCCTTCACACATCATACCCAACAGTCTGGAAACACACTACATATGTAGATATCACCAAAATAGTTGCAATAATGCCCTTGTGTGCCTTGACAGATTCTGCTGTATGTCCCTACACCCATCACTGCAGTCTACTGTGGTGTGTCCCCTATGGGCAAATTCCCACTAATATGTCATACTGCCATTGTCAGACAAATAACAGTGTGTCATTACAACAACTATATGGGGACAGTCCAGCAACACCAATGTGCCACAATGATAGAAATCAATGCAAACCTGCTGTAGTATATGTTCCCTGTAGGCACCTAACCTCTCAACTATACTAATGTTTGCAGAATGTCAAGAAGTTTGCCATTATAGATATGGTCCTTTTCAAAGAAACCTGTGGGTGTCTGACAAATGGTTGGCCAATCGCTGAAGACTGATGTCTGAAATAAAAGACAGAATCTGACTTTCACATGTCAGACCCTCAGAAAACAGTTATAGTGCAGTAATATCTGTTAGTCTGTTCATGTTCTTATTTTTATTTTATTTTATTTTATTTTATTTTATTTTACATTTGTTGACTGGGCTAGTCCAACTGGATATATATCCGTTTACAGTAGAGGCCCGGGGAGAAAAGCTCCAGTACAGGCAAAACAAACAATGATATATCACAAAAAAAATTATTTTGAAAAAAATATATAAAAGGTAAAAAAGAGAATTGCAAAATAAAATCTAAATACTTATAAGATGAGTTCAACAAATTAAAAATAAAAACATAATACTGAAGTTAGACTAATAGGAGGCATACTTTTAAGAAGTAACTCTCAACAATAGAAAGTGTAAGTTAGGAGCTCAGAAGGGGGATGGGTAGCAAAATTAGATGTGAGGAGACATACTTTCAGTCAGGATTAGTACAAGGACATAGCCATTGAGTTTTAAGATGTTCTTTGATATGTTTTTTGAGCAGAGAGGTAGAGTCTTGATTAGTTATTTCTTGAGGGAGTTGATTCCAGTGTTTACCTATGGAATTTGAAATTAACGCATCCCCAGCTTTATTGTATGATTTAGTTGAGGATATTAGGAGTTTATTTGCAGAGCGAAGTGTGGCTAGATTTTTATAAGGAGAAATCAGTTTTGCCAGGCTAGGAGTATTATCAGGGAAGTGAAGGGTCTTATGAATGACAAGTAATTGTTGGTAGAGTAGGTGGTTGTTTAGCTCTAGCCAATTTAGTTGTTTGAGGTTGAGACAGTGGTGAGTTCTGAGGGGAGTAGCAGTAATGAATCTGGCTATACTATTATAACAGGTAGAGAGTTTGGTAATGTTATTTTTAGATAAGGTAGTATATATAGCTGAGGCATAAAAAAGGGTTATTTTGTATAGACAATATTTATACTCTGTCACTGAGATTGGAGATTTGGGTCCCCACCCATTAATTATGGCTTTGTCCTGATTTCTTGCTGTAGGAGTTTGACAGGTATGTCAGGCATAGCTCTCAACCAAACAGGGACAAATGTCAATGTAACAGGGATTTAGCCAGAGTACGCCAGGAAAATTCAGGGACACGTTTGCAATGTTAGCACTATTTATGTGACACATTGACAGAATGAGATGTGGTAAATTACAGCACATCATTTTATGTTACAGGAGTGTACACCCTTAGTTATTGTCATTATGTATTATGTGTAATCCACTAGCTTTCCTACAACAGCCGACCATTGTAGGAGGGACTGACAGGGACAGAGCTGAGATGTGATTAAAATCAGGGACAGTTGAGAGGCATGCCTGTAGGTGTAGGACAGCAGAGTATCAATGACACGTCATTAACGTAGATCTAAGACAAGCTTACTGTTGTAATCCCTATTCCCCATGCCTCCATCCTCCCATCAGCATCCTGTTATAAGTAGAAATCTATTACATACCTGGTGGAGTGCACTATTCCTTTTTTGAATCTTTCCTCTGGAAAGGCATTGGACATATGCTACTTGTGTGACTGAAATCTCATGCACACCTGTTCCCCATAAACCTTTGCTTGCCTTTTGAGGGTAATGCTCATTAACAGGTAATTGCCTCTGCACCAGTCTGTGGCTCAGAATTGCTAATTGCAGCCAAAACAGCTGAATTGCATCATTAGCCAATAACATCAGAATTTACATGCAAATGCAGTAGCTGTTGTTCTATCAAAAAAAAAAAGGAGCACTCGACAGCCATTTCCACAGTATAAAATATAGGTGTTTAATCCAAAACCACAGTAAATTCCAGCTGGGTATTAGGTCACAAATGGTTTTGCTGCAGCCTAGAATGTATAGGGGGCAGTGTGAATACTTTGGAGGACAGCAAGCTGTATGTGTAACTGCGGCAGCTGTGGCAGTCCTATCTTTACAGCAGAGCCAAAGTAAGGGTGCCCGTTACAGTCCAATCGAAGCAAGTGCTTAAGGTACATCTGTTATGCAACAGTGCCAATAACAGAGTCGTAGGCAACATATAGTTAGGCTATATGGATATGTGCAGTGTGTCCCTACCTGCAGGCCTTTGACTTGTAAATATGGGTAGCAGATAATTAAGTATTAGTAACCTGTGAAGATTAAAATTGCATGACTCAGTCATTACTTGCTGTCTTCACAACAATGTAATTGAAGAGCAACACAACACTGGCTTCAAACCCAGGAATGTGTGGCAAAATGCACTGCATGCAAGGAATTTAACAGACTGAGCTACTGAGACACTGCAAACGCATCTGTATTTGCAAGATATATATGCACATATACAGGCTGTGAGAAACATTTCTACATCCATGAGTATGTGCTTTCATTGATATGTTTATATGGTTGTATTTCTGTACCAGGTTCCCAGCTGTACATAGGTTCATAGGTTCATAGGTTCATACTAGGCTATCTGCCCGAGGGCATTTACAAGCCTAGCCCATAGTTTTGTGGCTTACGCCACCCCTTTAGTATGGGGAACTATACCCATTATTTTGCTGTGCCTCTGTCGAGCAGTGACACTGAGGTAATCCCTGGGGTATATCTGCGATCTCCCATCCATTGGTCAAGATTTCTCTTGAACAAGGCCAGCGAGGTGCTCTGCCTCACATATACTGGGATTTTGTTCCACAGCATAGGGAGTCTTTGGGTGATGAATCTATCCCTCCAGCATGTCCTATTAATAGCCGTGTCGAGGTTTAAGTCTCCTGCCCTTGTGGCTCTGACAGATCTAGATTTTTTTGAGGTGAAGCATATTCATCAAATCAGGGTTTGACATGGCCTTGTATGTCAGGCACAGGTCACCTCTGAGCAAGCGACTGAATAGAGCTGGAGTTCTTTCAGTCGGGCAGCATAGGACAGATTTTTGAGACCCTTTATCCTTTTGGTGAGGAACTTTTGTGGCCTCTCCAGCTGCTGCAAGTGTCGGGTCAGATACATTCGAATGGGGCATTGTACTCAATCATTGGTCTGATGAGTGATGAGTATAGGGAAACTATGACCTCCCTTGATCTAGATGTGAATCCCTTCATGATAAGGTGGGCAATGTAGAAGGTCTTCCTAACTACTTTAGCTACATGGGTGTCGAATGACAGGCTACTGTCAACCTGGGTCCCCAGGTCCCTGATAACTTCTTCTGTGCTCAGTGGATTGCCACCTATATGGTAGCTAGGGGAAACCTTGTTTTTCCTGAAGGGTATTGTACAAGTTGCTTATAAAAGAGCACATATACCTGCTATCACAGACCTCAGTTACATCCATTAGTATGTATTTATTATTATTTATTATTGCACAAGAGTCCAGGGTACACTCCCAGTTTTCACATTATTTTTTTATTTCAGTTACATGCATAATGACTGTAAGTAGCAATCAGTATGTTTTGCTGGAAACAGGGGTTTATCTTAACGCCTGTGTAGCATGGAGGATTAATGCAATGTGGTATAGTTAAGACGGGCCTTGGGTTCAACACTTGGCAGAGGTGTGTATTTTCTACATGTGAGTAACAATGTATTAGATCCATATACTCATTAAAGCTCTTTAAAGCTCATTAAAGCTCATTTAAGCTGAGCTAAGCAAATTGCCACAGCGTGCCGCACAGAACTGCTCCACACAAATGCACACGAAAAAATATAAAGAAAAGAAAAAAGGGGTGATAGGAAAGTGGTGGAATGGTGGCAAGCAGAAGGGAAAAAGAATGTGAAAGGCAGGTAGAGTTGTGTAGTCTGGGTGTAGGAAAAGAACCATAGCTATCCATTTCTTGTACAGCAACATCTGTACCTTTTGACAGGTTTTTTAGATGAAGTTCGACTTTCAAACCCCAAAGAGAGGGGTGAGGACAACATAAAGGTATTGTCAAACCAATTGGAAAACATTAGTTGTTTCCAGTGGACATATGTGCCAAATGGAGAGCTATGTATGGGGTGATATTTGTTTGGAGGGGGGCAGGTGCCCATTTTTTTTAAGGAGAGCGTGGAATGTTGAGGAAGGGATATAGGTACATGTGGGAAGGTAAGCTGGAATGGAGATGATGCGATAGACAGACAAGACAGACAAGACAGCAGACAGGGGCAGTGTGTGACACATGAGGGGGTAAATGCTTTGGATGGGGTGGGTGTTGTGGAGTCCAAGAATCATGTACCTCCAGACAACACCAGTGTGACTGACATCCCCACCCATGGGCAGTTGACACTGCTCCTTCTGTTCCCCAAAAAATGCTGTGCTGGAGGCTGGGTGCCAGAGCCAGCCTGGCCTACAAGGTTGGCTAGTGTACCCTCATTTTGGCACAGGTAACATTCACAGCCTGATGAATGATCCTGCTCACCATGATCGGCAGTTGCTGTTTGGTGACTGCAGCCCCTCTGCCACTGCTCCCAGAGGGATGCCGGGGCCCATCCACTGAGGCAGTTCCACCCAATCGGGGGGGGGGGGACCTTGGGAAATTAGATTAGAACATAGAGAAACTCTTTGGCAAATTAAATTGGAAGCCAACAGAACCCCAGGTCTTAATGATTCCATTTCTGTTTTACCACTTCTTAAATTGAAATCGGTTAAACTGTAAATTATTGCATTGCATTCACTATTCTTCATGGTTTTAAACTACATTTATTATAATATATTGGTAATTTGTGTTGTTTCATGATTATAATAATTTTATTTTTTTACATTATATATTTATAAAATCTATGATATTTATTAATGTGGCTGGTTTTAAGTGTTTATACATATATATGTATGGTTTTAAATGTTGTGAAGTTGGGTACATGTTTTTTTCCTATGTATTTCATTTCCTCACCACTTAGTAATTAATAGTTTATTGTCAAGTATTTTTTAAGTCTATTGGCTTAATTGTTAATCAAGTTTAGGGTATATAGGTGCAATTATTATTGTGTTAATTGTTTTGATTTCTGCAGAAGTCTGGGTGACACTGATAAAAACGCCTTGTACAATTTCAGCGTTAAGGATTTTGAAAATAAAGTTTCCTGGCTGGTGATTACTACATATTCTTCAAATTTTCTGTTTGTTGTTGGCTTTGGTTTTGGCTCATTTACTTTGATTCACAGTTCCACCCAATGCCACAGATGGTGCATGGGCAGTGAAGGGGGCACTACTGGCCTGGGTCCCAGATGTGCCAAGACCTGGTGCCTGTTGAGACAAGGTAGGTGAATCACCAGGAACAGGCCTACCCTGATGTGCTGTGGAGATGGAAGTATAGCAATGAGTATAGGTTAGTTATGCACAGAACATTGTTAGTAATATCAGCATTCCAAAACAGTGGAAATAACCCAATTACATATCAATGCATATTATGTGAAACACAACAATAAATAACAGAACAGTCAGTATGTTAACAGCATGCCAGTAACAGTTACAGCATAAGGCCAACAAAACGGGTAATACAACAAAATATGTTAATATGCAACCATTATAATACATAACAATAATAAAACACATGACCCAACATGCAGTTAATGTAACAACATATGTTAATAGTAAACCATTACCAATGAATAGCAATAATAAATAAATGAAGATAAGGGGTGGGGAGAGAGAGAAAAACAGTCTGTTAGTACCATTATAAGCTATTTACCTGACATCTGTACTACTATCTTCTCTACAGGTCTGGCCTTTCTTTATGTGTACAAGTTTCCTATAGCTGCTGTAGCATCTACATAACTCTCAAGCTATTCACATGGCATAGTATTGGCCAAGCAGTAACTACTGCGGGTACACAACTAGACAGAACACTTTCACATCAGGTGAACCTATATAACTACCTAGGTGTACAGTGTGCTGTTGTAGTGATACTGTGCAATTTAGGTAATCATTTCAATGTTAATAATGTGACAGATGGATTACACACTACTAATTACATTACATGACAGCGTGACACTTGAGAGACATGTATGTGTCCAGTACAGAAACTAAACAACTATCATGCCAGGCATGGGGATAGAACACAATAGCAGTGACTGCAGAGGACATCTGCATCAAATGTATGAATTGACTGCAGAAACTTTTAACAGACAATCCAGGCATACAGCCATACCACGATTATACATTTTATTTCTTTTATTCTATTATTAATATTATATATATATATATATATATATATATATATATATATATATATATATATATATATATATTTCCATTATTTTATGCTGTATCTTCACATTGTTGCTAATGATTTTAACAGTCTATCACTTCTAAACACACAATTATTTACTCATAATATGGGCTACCTCCACCATTTGCCTGTAGTTCCTGTGGAGAGATAATCTGTAAACATTACATGACTGCTACATAGCACTGTATTCAAACCCTGGTCTGTGTGTGGCAAAGTGTACTACATAGAGACCATTTAAGAAACTGAGGTCCTGAGTCACTGATTATTACTAACTGACTGATATTTGCCCAGAGCTCACCTGGAACCAAAATATGACCTGGTAGTACAGTTTTATACTAGATTGTAGTGGCAGCAGACCACACATGCATGAAATACAAGCATGACAGAGATAGTAGGTAATCTATACATTACTATATAGAATGCAGGTGCACACAATATATTGTTAGTGTGTTGAAATATCTGTGAAGTCAACAAACAATATCAGATCATGGGTTGGCTACCTCACCCATATACCTTGCTTACCTGCTGTCTGTGGATGACGAAGAATTATGTGAACACTATTGGCCTAGAAACAGCCTTGAACAGTACCATATGTGTTAAACAATACATTTGGCAGCCATTATATTTACATTCTACAGCTATTACAGTGTTATACTTGACTGAAGCACCTTATCTTACAGCCTGAATGCATACAGATCTACTGCAATGGTTAAAACAAAGCAATCCTAATGTACACAATTTACCTTGGTGTTAGTGGTGTTGGTTCATGTGTTATTGCAAAACAGTTGGCAGTATTCAGTTCTTGCAAATCAGCTCTAATTCTACACTTATTGTGTTACAGACTTTATTGTATATACATCAATGCAGTCACTGGTATTGTTTTGAGTATTTTATTGCACAGCAGTTGTCATTATTCAGGTCTTGCAATACAGCTCTAATTTCACATGTATTGCACTGCAGACTTTATTGTATATACTTTAATGCAGTTAATGGTATTGTTTTCATTTTTATTGCACTACAGTTAGCATTATTCATTTATTGCACTACAGCTGTAAGTCCACATTTATTGCAATACAAACTTTACTGTATATACTTTATTGCTTAAATGCTTTACTCTTTCTTGCTTATTTCAGTACAGTTAGCATAATGTAGCCATACTCACCAAACTCACAGCACAACCTGGGCAAGCACCTGGCATGCACCTTGATGTTGTGAGTCCTCTCCTCTGCAGCTGTTGGGAGAGAAGCAAACCATTATGCATAACAGTTTAGCAGACATTCAGATTAGATATTGGTGAAACAGAGGTAAAATTACTTACAGACTTCTGAGGCACTCCCCGCCTGAGCTTTCTGAAACCAGGTGTCCAAGAGATCCCCCTTTCTTTGCTTCTAGTCATCATAGTGGTGACCACACTGATCACCTGTGTGGGGGATACCAGTATAACTAGTGAGTTCCCTTTTCACTTGCCAGCCAGTCCCAGGCCTCTACCTTGCACACTGATCCCTGGAAACCTCCCTGCAACAGCCAGTCATCAGGGTTTTTATTAGGAGTCCAACCATGACCCTGGACTCCAGAATGCCCCAACACTGCACCTGGAAGAGTGTACCTTCACCAACACCTGCCATAGTACCCTTCAGAGACAGAACCCCAATGGATTATGCTGTATTCCTGCCTATTGTGCTTAATATACCCTGTTTTTCTACCCTTACACACCATTGGGTCACATTTAGAAAAAACACTGCATCACTTAGCAGTGCAGAAACCATTGCAGCTGAGTGGAGCAGTGAGACAACTGATAGACATGCATGCTTTGCAGTGATTAGCAGTGTGTAAACCAGCCAAGCAGAGCAGAGCAGTGTATAAACATTTTCATTCGTTATGCTTATGTGGTGCTTAGAGGATCTTAGCAGGTCTAAGTAAAGCTTTGCAGAGTGCAGCGGGACAGAATTTAAAAATAATTGTCATAATTTGTATTTCAAAAATAAATTATTATTTTCCCTTCAATGCATTCAAACCCTGCACCTACTGCTCATGAGATCATAACGTTACCCATTTAGCTGCAAGAATATGTGGACTTCTGTAATACCTTTACATATACTTCTGAGTTATGTATAAGAACTGCTGAGCACTTCACCTCACTGTGCAAACCCGCTCAGTTATGCTTAAACATGACATTTAATTAAATAATTAAATACATCTGGTTTCTAATTTTAGATGTCTGGCAGGTCTCTTGGCAGTGCTTAGCATTGCTGTGCTCTGTGCTGCATAAAGCAAACATGCTTTTTAAAAAAAATAAATGAATAAAATAATAACATAACATTGAAATAATACAATTGGACAGTGCAGGGAATGCTGTGCTCATCTGCAGACTCAGTTAGCACGATACTCCCTACACTGATTCAATTACCATGTTCCATTGCTCTCCCTTGGCAATTCACAATGATTACTATGCATGGCGTGCTGCCAAGAGGGAACCATGTACACGGGCACAGTAACATTCCATGCAGGCTCTACATGGATCCTTCACCAATTTTATTAAATCCTGGGGAATTACTTAATGCTGTGGTATGAAGAGAAAGTTATTCCATTATTTTAAAATAATTCTATCATTTTGAATAATCAAGAATCTCAT
Organism: Protopterus annectens; assembly: GCF_019279795.1. NCBI lineage: Eukaryota > Metazoa > Chordata > Ceratodontiformes > Protopteridae > Protopterus > Protopterus annectens. Next base: position 197,547,534 of record NC_056741.1, read on the forward strand.
TTTCTTATAGAATTTAAGTTGATGAAGCTATTGGTCTAATACTATGCATTGACTTATTAGCGATATCCAGTACTCCTCAGTAGGTGACCATAAAATGTTTGGGGAAATATGAGCTTAAGGGTAAACTTTAATGGTAACATTAAATGCAAATTCAGCAACAAATGTGAAAAAGAGCAAAACTAGTTTAACTAAATATTTTATTTCATTTATCAGGATGCAGTTTCATGGCCCAATATGACACTTTGGATTTCATATTTTTACATAGGCATGGACATTTAGGGCACAACTGGCTTGTTTAAGTAGTACCTTTCAGTTGTTAAATGGAGCAGATCATTAGTCCAAGTGGGCCCTTTTCAGGCTGAACCCGGTAGCATTACCTGGTTAACTGACTTGTCAGAGTCAGACAGCCAAATGAAGGCAGAAGGAATCAAACTCCGGACTATACAAAATAACCTGTTAACACTGCATAGCCTTGATCCTCTGCAATAACTGTCAGACTTGTACATCATCTCCTAATGTGTTCAGATTCTGAATGCACTTCGAATCAAGGTATGTTTTATGTATTCACTTTCCTTATTTGATTATTTTTGCCATACATACTTTTTTCGCATTTAAAAAAAAGTGTTTGTTACAATAGATATAATATTATGGATCCAGCAGTCATGGTAATTGCTGTTATAAGCTTGAGAACTATAGATGTCACAATAAATCTCGCTTTTATTACATAGTTAGTTTACAGACCTTATATATTAGGCAGTAGGACCTTCAAGCAAGCAATATAATAACAACAATGCAACAACTCCTCCTCCTCATAACCCTGGCAAGCCCACCAATAGTTCCCTCTCCCCACTGATCAATTAAATGAGAACTATGGTGCGTAAAATACATTGAGAAATCCAGCAGCATCAAAAATGAGGACTCACATGGACTTTACCCAAAATTCCTCAAATTATTTTAAAAAACCCTCTTTAGTTTAGTTATTTTTTCACAGTTCCATATCACTTCTCCTTCGTGTTAACTCACTTAAAACATCCTGCAACTTCATTATAATGCAAGGGAAGTAATTGTATAAAGAGCTGATAGCTCACATTATAATATCAAGGCTACTGTTTCATTCTTCTCAGTTAACCTACAGAAATGCTTATCTTTTCTTGTGGGCCAGAAATTCTCCTTGTCTCTTCATAGCGTGTATTATTTATTTAATTAACAGTGAGGTATTTAAAATATTGGACATTAAATTAAACTGTTTTGCACAAGATAACATCAAGCACAAAATGATTCAAATTGAGGACATTTTTAATGATGGTACAGACAAAGTGGATATTAAATATGTTCAGTAGCTGCACTAAAAGAAAAAAATGAGAGGCTTAGTGAACAGTAAGGTTGCCTATCTAAAATAATCATCTAGAAAAAATAACTTTACCTAAAACTTTCAATCCATGAACTTGAAGCTGTACGAACTATATCTCATAATATTGAATATGAACATCAAATTAAATCAGTATAAAACAATTAAAACAAATGATCTATTATGGATCTCTTGGCATGAATGTAAAATGTGTGTACTTTATTTTGAATAGGCTCAGAGATACCTTCTAAATTATTAGCTGGACTGATTCAAATTCAACATCTCCCAAAACAATTCTATCAATTAGTCATCACAATAAAACCTATACCTCTATTGAGAATATATTTCAAATGTTCTGTAACATTTTTAACCCTCTCTGCAATGAAAATTCATATATACACCTACAAATACACATTACACAATATCTTAACAACCTGCACATTCCATCTCTAAATCCATATCAACAACCTCTCTGAACTAAACCAGTCACACTCTTTGAAACTAAACACGCTATTAAAATCTCAAGAAAGGTAAGGCTTCTGACCCTGATGGCTACACATCGGAATTTTTCAATGTTTCACTGATAAACTAGCTAAAATACTGGTAAAACTCTTTAATGATATCAATATAAAATTACTTCTAATCTCTATCTGAATGACTCCAAAATAATCCTAATTCACAAACCCATTATGCTTATTAATTTCAACATCAAACTATATGCAGCAATCTATGCCACCAGACTTAAATCTGTATACCCTCATGTAATCTTAGCATAACAAGATGGCTTTATTAAGTAGAGACAAATGGCTGATCAGACATTAACCCTGGAAACCCTGCTTGCACTATGCAAAAAGTCAAAACAAAATATTTTCACCCTGGCAATTAATGCTTCTAAACTATTTTACAAAAGTGATTATAAATGCCTATTCCTAAATCTGAATAAGTTTAGCATGCCTGACTATTTTATTAAAGCAATACAAATTCTACATCTAAATCATTTGACTCGGGCAGTTATAGACAAATTTATATAAAATCAAATATCTTTAAAGAATGGAGTAACACAGTGTTGTCCCCTATCCCTCCATATGTTCAACATCTATGTCAAAACTCTCTTTCTCTACCTCAACCAGAAAACCTACTATAACATCCCAATAACCTTTAAAACAAAAGCCCCACTTATAGCCTTTCATATGACATTTGCAGATACCTTACCAGCCCAAAGTCAGACCTTCCTAAGATTTTAAATACTATAAATATATTTTCCAGATTCTCAAATTATAAACTAAATTTACACAAATCATCTCTTTTTCCTATAAATCAAAATTATGATTGCAATGATATTATCAATGCCTCTAGAATAAAACTCACTATCTCTCTATAATGCTTGGGTATTCCCATGCATCAAAGCTAAACTTTAAATAACTGATAATGGCCAAATAAAGTGGCACTTTGACTTTCTTGGACCTGGATGCCATGCCCTTACTTATAAGTTGGGCAACATAGAAAGATTTTCTTACTAACTTGGCCAAAGATTTATCAAAGACCAGATTACTATGTATGCTCCCAGATCCTGGACTACTGGGTCAACTCTCAGAGGTCTCTTATTGATGGAGTAATTAGTCTAGGTGGCCATTTTCCCAAAAGGCAACATAATGCATTTCTTGCCATTGAGTTTTAATCTGTGACATTGACACACAGTCATTTGTCTGCGTTATACCCTCTTAGCAGAGGTGGTCATATCAATCCTGACTTCCTGGGTCCTGTCTGTGAGTCAGCTGGTAATCCAATAAGTTATGTAGGGGTTTATGTCCAGTATGATGAGTTTGTCAACTATACCCGAGTGGGGTATTATACTGAATGCATTAGCCAGATCAATGAAGATGGTATGCACTGTTTTCCCTTCATCCATTGACTTGGTAACCTTCTGAAAGACATCCATCAAGTTTAGTAGACATGACTTTACCTTGAGAAATTTTGTTGTTTCCAGTATCTGAAGGCTTCCTATATCTTTGTTGATCATATCTATGATAATCCATTTCATGATTTTGCATATTAGACTAGCTGAGTAATGGGTCTGTATTTTCTGTGGTCGGTTGATGGTCCAACCTTGTAAAGTGGGATAACCATTACAATCCTCCATATCCTGGTGCAAAGCCTACTTTTAGGCTAAAGTTAAAAAGTGAATCAAGTGGTCCTGATAAGTTGTGTTTAGGAGGCATCTTGGAATATTGTCGGGGTCCCCTGAGGTTGAGCTTTTGGCCTTAGTAAGTGCTGCTAGTACCTGCTCCCTGTTAATAACTGGGGGTTATGCTAGTAAGTAGTTCATAGGGGGGGGGTGGATTGGGGATTGATGTCTGAGATGAATTTATCAGCCAGTAGATAAACTATGTCACTCTACTCAGTGAAGGTGGCACCACTGAGCACCAGTTTGGCACACTACTGTGTGCTGCCTTTGAAGATATGGACATAGCTGTAGAAGGCCATGTGGCTGTCTCTACCTTGTGAGGCTATCTTGACCTTGTAATTAGCCTTGTTTCACTTAATTAGTTGTCTTATTTTCCGGTTTACTTTAAATAGAGATCACATATCATTATGAGAGTTGCTTTTCCTGATTTTAGCCATTACTTTTTTCCTTTTGTTGTATATCCTTTTTAGGTTAGGATTCCACCAATGTGGTTTGTTTTTAGAGTTTATTTTTGGCTTACTTCTAGTTGGTACTTAAGCCATTATACACCCATTCACATGGTTGTAAAGGGTCTCTGTGAACAATTCCACACAGGTTGCTGTGAACTTGGAGTTAGGAGGGGCATTGAATTTTGACATACTATCACTTAATAGGATATAGGTTGCTTTGGAATAGCTCCCAAATGTTACTTGGTTGGCTGAAGTCACAGAGATTATTATTATTTCAAAGGACACAGCTTTGTGTCGAACTTCACTAATGAGGATGTGACGTGGGGGTAGGAAGTGCTCTCAAATTTGGTGAGTACCAGGTCCAGTATGATCAAACCTCTGGTGGATGGTCAGAGGTATTTATGTTAATAAAGTCCAAGAATATTTGTACCTGACAGTTTGAGGCAGTCGTTTCCCAGTCTAGAGAGGGGTAGTTAAAGTCTCTCATGAACAGGGTATTTGGTTTAATGGTGAATGTATCCAGCAGGTCTAGATAAGATCTATTGCATTTATGTGACATAGAAAGTGATCTATATAGCTTGCTACGATATTTGCTACGATATGGTGTGGGACTTTGTCTATGGTGATTTACATGTGGATATACTCCAGAGCATTGTCCTGTTTAACCAACCTATGCGTATATTTGTTGCTAAAGTAGAGTGGGAATCATCTACCTTTTGTCCCTCTTTGTGCAGCTTATGGTCTAACTGTGTGGAGGCACTGAAACCTTCTATTACTGGAGTACAATCCGTGGATTCAAGCAATGTCTCTGCAATGGCACAGATGTCTATATTCTCCAGAGTGAGGAGAGCTTGCAGGGTATGGAGTTTCTTGATTAGGCTCCTAGAATTGAAGAGTAACATCTTTAGATTTCTTCAGCTGTTATTTTTTATGCTGGTCAGTTTGCCAATATGGCATTGCCAGAAAAAGATTCTAAGGGGTGAATACAGTTTGGGCTAATATTTGGAAGTTGTGGGGGCAGGTGCAGTTGCACAGCATTCTTTGCAAAGCAATATGGTTTGTTAACCATGTCCTCCCATACCTACAAATATTGACTCCCCCTCGGAAAGACACCAGAAACTAAACAAATTACTGAAGTAAATCATATTTGTTTTGTGCATACTATGGATTCATCCATGGTAAAGGCAGAATGCTGCTCAAAGCAAGGCACATGCCTGCCTGAGACACATCATTAGAGATATCAATAATGTTTCAGTGAAGTACATCTCAGGTCTTCGACATCCACATAGATTATGACAGAATCCTTCTGGTACCTGTTGTGTATTGCCTTGAGTGCATTTGTAATTTGACAGATCCTAGTTTCAGAAAAGCAATGGACTGTTATTTTTTCCTTATTCGGTCTGGTGTCTGGGGCATCTGTGTGTCATACAATCGAGTCCCATATGACAAGAGTCCTGGGCAATGGGTTTCTTGCCTTATGGGCTTTGCTCTTAGGTCTCAACTGGGTGTAGGCGTACGTGTGGTGTTTTGAGTTGCTTTTGTAGAGTGCTTAAGAGATTGCTGAACATAGTCTTTGCTGTTTATAGGGTTAGGAGGTCTTTGAGGTTTGTAAAGATTGCTTTTTTAGTGCCTCAGAATACGTTGGTCAATAAGTTTGGTGGACACTATGTGGTGGATGTAGTGTGTGTATTCTTGGCAATCTTGTTTGGTATGTGAGATTTTTCTCTCCAGTGAAATTGCATATATGCATTTCTCGTATAATGGGTTTGTTTCTTTAAGGATTAAATCAAAATGCTTGTCTGTGAACATGAGGCAATTGCTACATTGTCTCAGGGTCTCCATATTTAAAAATGTGGCTATGGCGAAATTTGGAAATTGCACATCTTTGTTTTCCAGACCCGTATTTGGGCAAGCTACTGTAGGTTGTGGATTAGGTTATCCAGAGGTCTCTGTGGGTGGACCCTGAGGTTTGGGATAAAACTAGGCTATATTGTGCTAAGATTTGATAGTAGTGTTTTTTTAACATGCAAACTAACTGCTCTAAGCTTGTCTATCTATCCATTTCAAAGGGTAGTCTAATGGATACATTTTCTATTTATGTGTTTGCATCTGTACTGGGCTCTGCTAAGCTCTTGATGTAAAAACATAAAAAAAAAAAAAAAACAAATTGAAACTACATACACTAGGAAATTTCAAGTAATAGGGACCTTTAAAATTATTTAAAGGCAAATCAACAAACAAATCAAAAATAAAGCAGTAGCACTCTAAAACTTTTAACTGAAATGCAAAATAGCTCTTTTATCTGCCAAAAAATGTAACAAGGTAGCTGAAGTGGAAAACAATGAAATCAATCTCTTATCTGCTAAGGTTAGAGCAGGATTAACTCATGACCACCTAAAAGTGTGAAAAGGGAGCCAACCAGATGGGAGATCCAGGAAAATAAGCAGAAGACAATTTGTGGTAAAGGAAATTTACTCAAGAGCAATACTGGTTTGCTGGGTGGGCACTCAGTATATTGGAGCTACGGAAAACAATGGTGGGAAGATCACTTAAATAATGTATACAACAGTCAATAGCAATGAAAGAGGTAAGAGGAGGGAAAGATGTTGGAAGGCAGATTAAGTACTGGAAGCCAGAAACTGAAGCAACATGAAGCACACTTCCTAGACAAGGATCCAAAGGATCCAGTTACATAAAGCCAATACTGGGGCTATTTTCCGATGGTGAGAATTTCCAAAACTTTAGCTTAATTTCTCAGTTGAGGCTTGGGCAAACACAAAGAAAAGAGGAAAAAAAAACAGTAGCAAAGTAAACAGACAGGCACTGGAATGCAACTATAAGCAGGTAAATGATAAGCAGAATATAAGACTCTATCAGCAAAACTGGAATATAAACTGCTATTTAAATATTAAAGCACATATACTGGAGCAGAATTCTTAATACTGCCAGTACTGCAATCCTACCACAGACTGACACCATAATATGCAGAAATTTACCAGCAATGCTGTATACGAAATGTTGGGCATCGGGCTGGCACCTCGGCACCGTAAAACTCCACTGCCAGTCATGAGCGGACAGGTGATTCGCAGTGGCGACCCTTAACCGGGAAAAAGCCAAAAGAAGAAAAAGAAGCTGTATATGAAAAAATGCTGTAATCAAATAGCAAATAAAGTTAAATCTGGCAACAGTTAATGGTTCTGCCACAATTGGGAATAAAGCTATGAGATTAAGGGCCAGACAGGGTTCAAAATACACATGGCAAGCTTTAAAAAATAGTTCAACTTATGGATATAGAAGTGTAGTATAATGTATAAACAGAAATTTACCAGTAATGCTATTTATAGAAAATTCTTTAACAACTGACTAAATGATGCTCATATCTCAAATATTACAGATGAACCGGATGACCATATATCTTCAAGACCTGTGGTCCTCCTGACCATTATCTACAGTATGTCTTAGCAGAGCCAGTCCACCAGAAGAAATGAGATGCCAGTACATTGTCTTTTAAGGTGAAAGCTAATCCATCAAATAAATCTTTTAAGACTGAGTGCTGGTGTCTTCGGTGTTCATTGTTCAAGATTAAATGTTTAGTGTGTATCAAACTCTGAGCCACAATAGAGACATTAAATAAGTTAGCTAGCTAGACTGAAATTCCTGTTGTCAAACCAGCAAATAATAAGTGCTTTGAATATATGGAACCTAGAGGCCTTCCTGATCTCTGTGGGAAGATGGTTCTACAATTTCCCAGCCCTGTGAGAAAAAGAGCTTTTCCTCAAAGAAGAGTGCCACACTGACATATTTGCAAAAACAAACAACAAAATACTTCTGGTGTCCTGACTTTGCTGAATGTATTTAAGACAGGATAACTTTACAGCCTCAACAGCCTCAGAACCCATGGTGTTCTTCATTGTTATCTACAAGATATCATAGCAGATCTAGTCATCTTTAAGGAGAAATAAGACAGGAGGATTAGCTATTTTAAGACATCCTGTAGGTAACAATCAGGAGCACAACAGGGCCCAAGGCTCTCTATTTCTCTTAAATTTTGTCAATCCTTCTCTTCACACTGAAAGATGTTCATGTTTGATAACAGTGACAACTTCAATCATAGTGGAATACCACTGACATTTTATAAAATCAAAAACTGTGGACTGTGCACTCTTCTGGCAATAAAGAGCCATGGAGGGACTTACTCTGTCAGCTGAAATGACAAGTGCACACACGCACACACACACACACACACACACACACACACACACACACACACACACACACACACACACACACACACACACAAACACAACACACATGCACACACACACTCCATAGTGCCTAAGCAGAAGGCTTTCTCTGCAGTTTGTGTGTGTGTTTGTAACTTAACCTTAATCACCATGCTACATGGCTGTCATAGGTTCATAGGTTGGTACTAGGCTATCAGCCCTAGGCCCTGTACAAGCCTAGCCATAAAAATTCCCTGGCTGTTTCTTCCCACAATATTTACTTCCCTGGACCCCTGTCTAACAGGGTGACTGACATGTTCCCCGGGGTAAATTTCCTATGTCCCATCCAGTCGTCAAGCTTCCTTTTGAAGAGGGTCAAGGAGGCATTCTGCTTGACATGTATGGGTAGTCTATTCCAGAGTATGGGGATTTGCTGGGTCAGGAACTGATCCCTCCCGCATGTTTTGTTCATTGCAATAACAAGGTTTAGGTTCCTGGAGCATGTGGCTCTTATGGATTGGGATTTCTATAAGTGTAGTATGTCCAACAGCTCTGGGTTTGACATGACCTTGTATGTTAAGCAGAGATCACCTCTGAGTGGACGATATGTGACAGAGTATAGCTGGAGTTGTTTTAGTCGGTCAGCATAGGGCATCTGCTTTAGGCCTGTGATTCTTTTAGTGAGGTGTTTTTGTGGCCTTTCCAGTTGTTGCAGATGTCTTGTGAGGTACATACCAAATGGAGCATTGTACTCTATGATGGGTCTAATGAGGGATGAGTACAGTGGGACAATGACCTCCTTTTTTCTGGATGTAAAGCCCTTAGTGATGAGGTATGCCACATAGAAAGATTTCCTGACTGCTGTGGTGATGTGGTTATCGAAGGTGAGACTACTGTCCACTTGTGTTCCTAAGTCCCTTATTATAGCTGAGTGGAAAAAGCTGTTAAGGAAAAAGTCAAGGCTAATTACCACAGAGGCTCTTGATAATACAGCAGCAGTGACAATAGCATTGAATCCTAGAGATCTTAGATGCAAATCCCAAATAAGACTGAGCATTTTCATTTCATTCTTTTGACTCTCTCACCTGAACTAACACTGATAGCATGACTCTGGTCAAACCTCCCTTTAGCAGTGTACTCGTAGGAAAATCATTCATTAAAGTCATATCTACAGCCAGGAATTCACTTCTTGAAGATTTAAGGACCCATTAAGAATAATCAGCATGGGGTAGAGCCAAGATGGTGGCAGTGTAAGAGGTCTCTTGTGAGCTTTGCAGTTATTAATATAAAATAAAGAGAAGAAATGAATTCTACAACCTAAAACTTGTTCTACTTGCTGTTGAATTACTGTATTATTCACTGGTTGTTAAAGATTGCTTTAATGAAGACAACATGCTGTCAAATTGTTCTCTTATAATCAACCTTAGTACTTACAAATTAATTAATTCAGAGTTTCCTCAGGAGAAATGGCTACAAAAAGGATTTCCAACAAGTCTTATCTATTTTACAAGATTTAACCTTCAAAATGAATAACTCTCAAATAAAACTGGATAAACTTCAAGAAACCAGTCTCAAACAAACTGAAATAATGAGAAACATGATTGAAAATCAAAATTCTACTATCAAGGAAATGGAAACAGCTTTAAATTACTTAATAGGAGAGTTAAAGAAGAAATCCAAACATAATTCTTATTAAAACAAAATAACTGGTTATAAAACAAGACAGAATATTTGAGAAATAGAGAAAGGATATGCCGTGAAGACTGGCAGAGAAGGGTGAAGGCTGCCAGCCTAGCCAAATAGAATTTGATATATAATTCTGGCATTTGTAAATATAAATGTGAAATACAGGCTTGTTTCTTAAATTAAAGAAAATACTGTAAAATGTTGAACTTCAAGATTGTAACAACATTGCCATCTGTTGTAAGGAAAACTAAGGCAAGCATTTCAAATCTTTCCTTTGAAGTTAAAATTATTTCATATCTATCCTTTGATCTGTAGAGCTTGGAGTCAGCCTGTCTGGGTTAGAACATTCTTTCTATTGTTTTAACTTAAGGAATAATTACTAGAGTGTACATGTGAAATTTCTGTTATTGCTGTAGCTTCCTGAGCAGGTGTTAGCTTGCTAAATAAATCAGCCTGTTGGCCTGGGAACCCCAGGCTAAGTGTCAAAATTATGTAATGTGTATACTGGGAAAACCTAAGTGTCAAAATGATGCAATCTGGGAGGGCCCAGCAGAAATGTTTGTTACTGATTTTTAAAACTATTGCTCAGAGAGAGACTGTAAGCATTTTGATCTTGGATATTCAACTCATCAGCACTGCTTATGCTCTATGTAAGTAAGTTACTTTAGAAGCATGTTTTCTTGTAGCAATAGTTAGGAATTAGAAATGATTAGACTAAGTGTTTTTCTGTTATGTCAGAATTGTACTACTGAATTATTTTAAGTTTCTGTGTGCTCTCTGAACTCTTGAATGGCACTGTGGTGTAGTATTGTCTTGCATTTTAGTATTTATTATTAAATATTTTTAAACCCTTTTCAACTGTGGCTGGTTTATATAGAGATAAATTAAGGTCTAGAGTACATTGCATACTTATAAGTGATCCTGGACTAATCCCTTCCAATATCGGATAATAATATTGCACATTAATAATTGGACACCCTTTTAAGGGCCTTTGGGTAGCTGATAAGTATTAGCTGGTGGTGGCAGTCAGGTTATAGGGGCACAGCAGAAGAATCTGTGTCAGCCTTTCCCAGAAGTGTCTGCGAAGTTGTATAAATACTTACCTCAAAGTGTGTGTGTGTGTGTGTGTGTGTGTGTGTGTGTGTGTGTGTGTGTGTGTGTGTGTGTGTGTGTGTGTGTGTGTGTGTGTGTGTGTGTGTGAGCTACTTGAGCAGGGACACGAATCACTAGTTGGGCAGAGAGGATACTGGAGATTAGCTTGCCAGCTAGCCTGAGATCTGGACCCTATACCTGTGCCAGTGAGGAGTATTACTGGGAACTAGGAGAGCAAGGGAGCAACTTGCCCAGACTGACTGTAATGTCTGTGTGCTCTTAAGGGAAATTGCACTTTACTGTGTGTATTTGTTATCCATTCCTCATATATGAGAGACCCTCTCTGGTGTTAGTGGTGAGGACTGAGGCTCCTTGATTGCTGGGCCAGGGCACAGGCGTCACATATTAATTGGTGGTAGTGGTTGGGATATCCACCTCACATATTAATTGGTTTGCAGTGGTGGGATCTACTTCACATACTAATTGGTGGGAATTAGTGGAATATCCACATCACATATTAATTAGTTGGCAAATAATAATTGGCTTGTAGTGGTGTGGGTAGAGTGAATCCTGTAGCTTATGTGCAGTGATCTCTGAAGGTGCTTTCTACTCTAAAACAGCCACACAGTGAATACTCAGAGTTCAGATCAAAATTGTTTTATTTCTTTTGTTAGCTTAGTTAGTCAGGGTGAGCAGGCAGCATGTCAGCATAAGAATATGGAAAGCTGACAAGGAGCCAGCTGGTGGAGATGCGCTAGGCTAGGGGACTGGTGCATGGAAACCTGACTAAGGCAGACCTCATTGCAGCCTTCATTACAGCTGCATCAGAAAACAGCATCCAGGAGGACAATCAGACTGGCAGTGGAGATACAATATCCTTGGAGAATGGACAGCTCAACCTTTCTGCAAAGGACAATCAAACTGGCAGTGAAGATACAATATCCTCTAAGAATGGACAGCTCAACCTTTCGGCAGTGGACTTAAAAATTCAGCTGGAGCTGAAGAGACTTAAGTTGGAGGCCATGCATTTGGAGATAGAAGCCAAAGAAAAGGACCGTCAGAGGAGGCATGAGAGGGAAATGCTGACTCTTCACCAGAATCATGGAGGTAATGGGGAAGGAAGTAACTGCACCCTAGAAGCACAACAGGTCAGTAAATTTCTTTTGCAATTTAAAGGGGGATAATTTTGATAGTTTCATTCATGTGTTTGAGAGGGAATGCAAACAGTATAGTCTTGACCAAAGGCTCTGGGTATGGTTCCTGAACCCTTACTCCATGGTAAAGCTGTAACTTTTTTTGTCAAAAATGCCTAATGCTGTCTGTGTAGACTATACCGCTGTAAAAAAATGTATTTTAAAATGTTTTAAGCTAATACCTGAAATGTATAGGAAAATGTTTTGTGAGCATAGACGCAAGGCAGATGAAACTGTGTGTGAATATGTTGCTGAACTGAGCACATATTTTCATAGCTGGGTGAGTGAATGGCATCTCACCACTTTTGAAGGGCTGGCAGACCTTTTGGTGAGGGAACAAGCCCTTAGCACTTTGCCTAAGGACATGAGGATCTGGTAAGCTGATAGACAATATGCTACTTCAGATGAGTTGGTGAAGAAGGGAGACCTACACCTGGCCAGCAGGGCAGCCCTGCACAGGAAGGGGACCCCCAGTACTGCTCATGGGTCTAAAGGAACCCATGGTGGGCAGCACAGACTGTCCCAACAGAATCAGACAATAATAGGGAAAACCACTAGTCCAGGTACACATCCAGGAGCTAGGGTTAAATGTTTTGAATGCAACCAGTGGAGCCAAGTGGCATACAGGTGTCCACGGAGGCAAGGTGGGGAACCAAAGGTGAGGGAGCCAGTAAGTGGGAAAGACAAAATGCCAATAGTAGGTTGTCTTGAGACAACAGGGGTACTAAACTACCATTCTGCAGATGTCCTGAGAGGGAAGGATTTAGATGAGGCAGTATCATGTGCTTATGCAGTTACACGCAATGAGGCTAGGAGACAAGCATGTGGGTCTGGTAGGCTGAGGGACACTCAGACAGACTGCATACTTGCAGCCAGGACTTTTGAGGTGGCTTCTTCAGGGAGGGAGCTACTCTGTAGCAGTGAGACTGAAGGTAAGCCACAGCTGCTTGTGGGTACTGATGTTCCCTTGGACAGGGCAACTGCAAAAGTAGAAGTGAGTAGTAGTACCCAGGCAGACAGTGAGGCACTACTGTCAGAGGATGCCAGACTTCCTGTGGAAGGGGAGCTAGGAAGGGTTACAAGGAGAGAGTTGAGACAGGCCCAGCTCTCAGACCCTACATTGCAAGGCCTGAGGCAGGTAGCTAAGGAGGCACCTGATGCTCAAGGAAAGGGGGAATCTGTATACTGGGACAAAGGGTTACTGTACAGAGAGTGGACCCCTGAGAGAGGGCTAGAAGGTGAGAGAATACAGCAGTTGGAAGTGCCTAGAGCCTACCATCTGGCACTTCTAGCCATAGCCCATGATATTCCCTTTGCATGTCATATGGGCATAAAACATACAAAGAGGCATATTATGCAGATCTTCTATTGGCCTGGAATTTCCAGAGATGTAACAGGGTACTGCAGGACCTGTGAGCAGTGCCAAAAGGTAGGCAAGGCAGGAGAGAAGGTGAGAGCTCCTTTGATACCTTTGCCTGAGATTTTAAAGGGTAGCTATGGATATTGTGGGTCCTCTGAGTACCCCAAGTTCTACAGGGAAAAAGTATATCCTAGTGGTAGTGGATTATGCTATATGATAACCTGAGGCGGTGGCTTTGTCCTCCATTGAGGCAGAGAAGGAGGCAAATGCTTTGTTAAAGATTTTCAGTAGGGTAGGTTCCCAAAAGAAATACTGTTTGACAGAGGTGCCAATTTCATGTCAGACCTGCTGGCTTGTACGTGGAAGTCCTGTGGGGTGAAGCACATGAAGACCACCCCCTACCATCCCCAGACTAATGGTCTTGTTGCGAGGTTAAACTCTACAATCAAGTCCATGCTATGGGCATTTGCAGATCAGTTTAATAGGGAGTGGGACAGATATTTGCCACATCTGTTATTTGCTTACAGAGAGGTTCCCCAGGAATCCACAGGTTTTTCACCCTTTTTAGTTGCTCCATGGGCATAGAGTCAGGGGACCTCTAGATTTAATTTGAGATGAGTGGGAAGGTGAGTGCGAGTCTCACAAGGATTCTGTTGTGGCATTAGTCCTAAACCTCAGGACAAGGCTCAGGGAGCTCATGGGCTTGACCCAGGAGAACCTGGCAGAAGCCCAACAAGAGAAAAAGGTGTGGTATGACATGAATGCTCGGACTAGAGAGTATGCTGTGAGGCAGCAGGTAATGGTTCTCGTTCCTGTCAGACACAACAAGCTGCAAGCAGCTTGGGAGGGTCCCTAAAAGGTGGTAAGAAAGGTAAGTGATGTTAACAACATGGTGAAACTGCTAGGCAGATGGCAGGGTCACAAATTATACCATGTTAACATGATGAAACCTTACCATGATAGGGAGTCCCTTGTGCTGAGCATTTGAAGTGGATTGCAGGAGGAGTCTGAGGGATATCTGGGGACTGATCTCCTTAGTGAGGCTTGGGCTGACACCTCAGTGGAAGGGGTGGCAATATCCCAGCAGCTATCTCCTACCCAGGTTCGAGAAATCAGAGTAGTGTTGCAGGAATTTGGGGACATGTTCATTGGGAAACCTGGGTGCATCCACCTGGTGCAGCACTAGGTGGATACAGGACCCCAAAGACCTATTAGGCAGGCACCTTATAGGGTGCCTGAGAGAGTCAGACAGACTCTGAGGGAGGAGGTACAGGAGATGTTGGAACTAGGGGTGATACAAGAGTCCAACAGTCCCTGGGCCTCCCCAGTAGTGCTGGTGCCAAAGAATGATTGCAGCACCAGGTTCTGTGTGGAAAAAAGGAAATTAAATAGTCACACAGAGTTGGATGCTTACCCCATGCCTAGGATAGATGAGGTTTTAGAGCAGCTGGGTGGGGCTAAGTATCTTATCACCATTGGTCTTACCAAGGGTTACTGGCAGGTGCCCTTGACTCCCAGTGCTAGAGAGATGTCAGCCTTTCTGACTCCTTTTGGCTTGTATGAGTAAACAAAGATGCCCTTTGGGATGAAGAATGCCCCAATGACTTTCCAGAGGCTGGTAGATCTTATCCTAGCAAGAGCAGGAGGGTTTGCCCTTGCTTACCTAGATGATATTGCCATCTACAGCCATTCCTGGCCAGAGCACCTTCAGCATGTCAGGGAGGTGCTGGGCAGACTACAGAGGGCAGAGTTGACCATTAAGCTGAGCAAATGTCAGGTGGGTATGACGGAGGTCTCCTACCTAGGACTTAGAGTGGGGAGTGGTAAGATAAGGTCAGAACCTGCCAAAGTGGAAGCCATTAAGGCATAGCCTGCACCTGTTATTAGAAAGCAGGTAAGGGCAGTCTTAGGGACAGCAGGGTATGACAGAAAGTTCGTCCCCAATTATAGTACCATAGCTGCTCCCCTCACAGACCTAACAAGGAAGAACAGGCCAGATAAGGTAATGTGGACCCCAGCATGTGAGCAGGCACTCCAGAAGCTTAAGGAAGCTTTGGGAGGATCCCCTGTGTTAGCCAGTCCAGATTACAGCAAAGAATTTGTTGTGCAAGTGGATGCTTTGCACCATGGGGTGGGGGCTGTACTTAGCCAGATTTCTTCAGAGAAGGAAGATCACCCAGTGGTTTATCTCAGTCATAGGCTCCAACCCTGGGAGGAATACTCTGAAGCTGTAGAAAAGGAATGTCTAGCCATAGTGTGGGCACTTCAGAAACTTCAACCTTATCTGTATGGAAAAAAAATCACTGTAATGACAGATCACAACCCTCTAACATTGTCAAACACAGCCAATCAGTAAAATGCCAAGTTGTTAAGCTGGAGCCTGGGGTTACAAGCATATGATATGTCAGTGCAGCACCACAGTGGGATTAGCAAGCCAATGCAGATGGGGTCTCAAGACAGGAAATGGGGTGAGGTACACTCAGATAGACCTAACCCTCTCAAGTGGTATTTCCTCAAGGATCACTTGACAAACTAGCTTAAGTTATCCAGGGGGGGTGTGTGTGAAGACTGGTAGAGAAGGGTGAAGGCTGCCAGCCTAGCCAAATAGAATTTGATACATAATTCTGCCATTTGTAAATAAAAATGTGAAATACAGGCTTGTTTCTTAAATGAAAGAAAATACTGTAAAATGTTGAATTTTAAGATTGTAGCACCATTACCATCTGCTGTAAGGAAAGGTAAGGCAAGCATTTCAAATCTTTCTTTTGAAGTTAAAATTATTTCAAATATATCCTTTGATCTGTAGAGCTTGGAGTCAGCCTGTCTGGGCTAGCACATTCTTTCTATTGTTTTAACTTAAGGAATAATTACTAGAGTGTACATGTGAAATTTCTTTTATTGTTGCAACTTCCTGAGCCAGTGTTAGCTTGCTAAATAAAGTAGCCTGTTGGCCTGGCAAACACAGGCTAAGTGTCAAAATGATGTAATATGTACTGAGAAAACCTAAGTGTCCAAACAATGTAATGTGGGAGGCCCCAGCAGAAACATTTGTTAGTGATTTTAAAAACTATTGCTCAGAGAGAGAGTGTAAGGAATTTGATCTTGGACATTCAACTCATCACCACTGCTCATGCTCTATGTAAGTAAATTACTTTAGTAGTATGTTTTCTTGTAGCAATAGCTAGGAATTCAAAAAGATTAGACTGTTTTTCTGTTATGTCAGAACTGTACTACTGAATTATTTTAAGTTTCTGTGTGATCTCGGAACTCTTGAATGGCACTGTAGTGTAGTAGTATTGTCTTGTGTTTTTAGTATTTATTATTAAATATTTTAAACCCTTATCAACTGTGGCTGGTTTATGTAGAGATAAATTAAACTCTAAGTACAATGTATACTTATAAGTGATCCTGGACTAAGCCCTTCCAATAAACCTTCTTTGCTTAAGTTACACTACTGTTGGATAATAATATTGCACAGTAATAATTGGACATCCTTTTAAGGGCCTTTGGGTAGCTGATAATTATTAGCTGGTGGTGGCAGGAATTACTACAGTATAGTCTGGGTATAGTGGCACAGCTGGAGAATCTAAGTCAGCCTTTCCCAGGAGTGTCTGCGAAGTTGTATAAATACTTATCTAAAAGTGTGTGTGTGTGTGTGTGTGTGTGTGTGTGTGTGTGTGTGTGTGTGTGTGTGTGTGTGTGTGTGTGTGTGTTTGTGTGTGTGTGTGTGTGTGTGTGTGTGTGTGCGCGTGTGCGTGTGTGCGTGTGTGTGTGTGAGCTACTTGGGCAGGGACATGAATCACCAGTTGGAGAGAGAGGGTAATGGAGGTTAGCTTGCCAGCTAGGCTGAGATCTGGACCCTATAGCTGTGCCAGAGGGGAGTCTTACTGGGGACCTGGAGTGCAAGGGAGCAACCAGCCCCAGACTAACTGTGATCTCTGTGTGTTCTTAAGGGAAATTGCACTTTACTGTGTGTATTTGTTATCCTTTCCTCATATATGAGATGCCATCTCTAGTGTTAGTGGTGAGGATTGAGGATCTTTGATTGCTGGGCCAGGGCACAGGTGTCACATATGCAGTTGAGAATATCTGAGGTTTCTGAAAAGTTTGAAGGAGAAAATATGATTTCTCTTCTCACATCCTGGATCCCACAAATTTTAAACCTACAAGAAGGCTTCTCATTTGGTATAGAAAGAGCTTATCAGTCCAAGATCAATTGTCATGAGATTTCTTCCTTTTTTAGATAAATAACTTGTTCTAAAAAAGCTTAGACCAAGTCTTCTCTAAAAATGCAACATAATTTATTCAGATTTGGCAATGATTATTCAATAAAAACTCTAGAAAGGAAGAAAAATTCTGGCCAATAATAAAACAGCTTAAACACAACAATGTTGAAGGTCATCTTTTATTTCCCTGCATGGCTTAAAATCTTTCACTTGGCAAGCGAAACAGGTTTTTATACAATACGAGAAGCAAGGCATTTTGTCTCAAGTCTTGAACTGTCCTCCTGTACACAAAAAGACATGGATTATACTACTATTAAAATGAAAATACATTTTGAAAAAAATAGTTCCTTGAGATAACTGAAAAGATTTCCACACCAAAATTCTTCAACTTCAGAAGAGGTCATGAAATATGTAAATATATATGTATGTTTTAAATTACACAATCTTGAATACAATTATATATATATATATATATATATATATATATATATATATATATATATATATATATATAGTAGTTCTTCATTTTTAAAATGCATTTAACTTTACAATGTTATTGCTGATATAAATATCTTGCTAATGTTTTATTCATTTTCTACCAGAATTTTCAAGGTAAGCTTTATTTGTTTTATATTAACCATCTATTATTTAGTCTATTACATTCTCATACTTCTGTTTTTATTACTATAGGTGTCAAACACAATCAGTCAGTAGTATTATTATCTAAATGTACACTACTATTGATCAACAATGTTTTCTTAGAAATTATTTGCACACTTAGTATTTCTATTTACCAGACATACTAACAGCTGTCTTATAAATTGAAAACAATTAGTCAGTTATCAATATATTTTAGTTCAGTGTTTATAGATATGTTTTTTTTCCTGATATCAGTTTTGCTGGATTTATTCTACTTCTCTTTCAGAGAGATTACTTCATTGAAGCAATGGTCAAAAGATAATAGTTTAAGACTGAATGTATGAAAAATGAAT
The DNA here is from genome assembly GCF_019279795.1 of Protopterus annectens. Taxonomy (NCBI): domain Eukaryota; kingdom Metazoa; phylum Chordata; order Ceratodontiformes; family Protopteridae; genus Protopterus; species Protopterus annectens. Next base: position 197,566,288 of record NC_056741.1, read on the forward strand.
GAAGTATGTTAAGATAATATTAAATAATTGTTTTTGCTTAACCTTTTTCATGTTAAATGTGAGCTTTTTGTTACTTAATGGGAGAATCACTTTTCAGTGTTACATGTGAATAAAATACTTATTTCTATGATTTTGCAGACCTTCAAATTACAAATCAGCAGATGTAGCAGAATCAGTCTTGGAAGGATTTATGTTTTCCTTTGTTCTTTTGAATTAATCTTAGTTGAACCTTGGTGCTCTTATTTAATTACCTGCTAACAGAGAAGGAGTGAGCTTAATGCAGTAACAGGTTTGTATTACATTAAAGACTATGGTTGATAAACAATAAAATTAAGAAGTATCTTCTTCTTCTTTCAGCGTTAGGGGTTGCCACAGACGATCACCTGTTCCCTCATGATTGGCAGTGGAGTCTTACGGTGTTGAGTTGCCAGCTTGGCACCCAACCTTCCACAGAAGTCACACACACACACATGCGCTCAGGCCTAGGGCCAAATTAGAGTGTCCAATCCACCTACAGCATGTCTTTGGGACATGGGAGGAAACTGGAGCACCCTGAGGAAACCCACGCGACCACAGCTGGGACATGTAGACACCACACAGAAGACACCTCAACCGGAGAACCACTTGCTGTGAGGTAGCAATGCTAACCGCTGCACCACCGTGGCCACCCAAAAAATATTACTATAATATTACTTGGATACATTTGTTTAGCCATCTTCTTTATACTCTTTGGAAGGGAGTGAGTTTTCACTATTGTGATTGAATTGGATAGGTGTTTTTGTGATTGCGTGATGCTTCATGTTGTTTATTGTTGTGAGTGATAAAGATAGAATGTTGAAGAAGTACTTATTTTTTTCTCTTGGTTATCATGAACAATCTGTTGGTTAAATCTTGATGCCTTTATTTTGTTGCTAGTAAATGGAAAAGGAGTAAGGTTGCAGTCAGAGTAGTGATTTTGATTGGTCACATCATTTTTTAATATTCATAATTTTGAGATTACAACGATAATGAAGAGGGAGGACTTTGGCAGTGGTGGAGGGTTCTCGACTTGACATGACTTGAATCTATGAATAGCCAGAGTTATTGTTCTCCATTGTTGTCAAAAAGAAAATTAATTTTATAAGCATTAAATTTAACCTAAATCAACCTGGAATGCGATCACTTCTTTGACTGTATTACATGATGAATTGCATTTGAGTCTATTTGATGGTAGTCATCATGAAAGTATGCTCGAGTGACAGTCACTACTTATACAGATATACCCTTATCTGAATTCCATGCAGTTCAGGACTGCAACTGCATTTAAATTTATTTTTTTATGGGATGTAAGGATAAGGAATCCCACCCATTTGGAACTTCTTTGATAAATAATTAGTTCTAATTTATACTCACACTAGTCTTAAGTGTATTGGAATGTAAGTCAAGAGAGTGTGATGAGTGTTGCCTCAAATTATTGTAGACACTATGGAAATGCTTCAGATAGTGCTTGTGTTCACTTTTTATGCTTTTGGATAGGATTAATGATTATCCACCAGCTTTTTGGAAGATTAGATTTGCTGCTTAAACTTCTAGTATTCGCTGACTAATTATGAAGGATTTTTGAATAGTATATGCTATTTGTGGTTGGTACTGTCAGCTGGACATTTTTTTTGAATACCTGCATGTTGTGGTAGAATACAAAAGGTAATTCTAGACAACTACCCTAAATAATGCTACAGCACCTGCTTCTAGGAAGAATAGCTAGTTACCTAGTCTTTGAGAAAACAGACTAGCAGGAATTTCTTGTACACTTCTTGGACGTCAGAAATTAGAAGCTGTAGTAAAAAGAAGATATAAAACAGGACAAGTACTTCAGCAAGAAAAATAGCCCATAGGTATAAGGATGTGAAATTACAGTGTGTGCGTAGTTCTGCCTGACAGATTAAGTACTTCTGCTTGTTCTGCACAACTCCTGGGTTCTGGAAATTTCAGACATGTTAAGTAAACAGTAGTGTATAACACCCTGAAAGGTTTATTTTGAAAAAGGATAAAATCACCTCTGGTAAATATTTACAAAACAAAAACAAAATGCAAACTACTGCCATGATTGTTGTACTACAAGTACTTTTACACTGTTTTTTTTTTTTTTTTTGTGTGACTTTTTAGGCACATGCACACATAGTAAATACAACACAATGACAAAAGAGAGAGAGATGTTCAAACAAAATGATGATTTCCAAAGTACCTGTACCAGTTGTTTTTGATCTGAGGCATGACCTTTCGTTAAGGTCACTCAGGACCCCTGTTAGCCAGTTTGTGTTGGATTTATTGCATTCACATTCCATACTTTCTACACTTCTGTTTTCTGTATACTTGTGAGGAAGCTGTTCTATGATTTCTTCATGCGTGTACTCCTGGGAAACTAAAGAATAATTAAATTTTCATTAAAAATGTATTGCACTATAATGTCCTTCACTTGCACAGTATGTCAGTAATAGGTCCTTGTAAATTGAATATGAATTAGCATGTCTACAAATAAGTACCCATCAAAGATTAATTTCTCTGCCTTGTGTCACATGAGTACCAGGACAGATTCCAGCTCTGACAAAGCCCTGGATTGTGTTAAGCAAGTAAATGGACAGTGAATGAAAAAAAACAGCAATACTGTAACAACAGGTAAAGGTACTTCTATTTATATAAGTTTTTATTCTAGTTTAATCAGCGAATTTTAAAAGAAGTCTTCAGTATCTGAAATGATTCTCATTCAAGAAGCAAAATATAAAAAAAAATAATATTTTGGAGATAATTTAGTAAAGCCAATTAATTAGTACAACAGGAAACAGCGTGGATTCTTTATTTGTAATTGCTTCCCTAAGGAGGTATGACAGGTTTTGATGGAATCTAGTCTTTGAAAAGGGATGATGGAGGTACAATGAAAGCTCCTGAATAAATTGCAATATACTTGTACACAATGCAACATACAATGACCTGAGCAAATACAGAAAATAGCATTTGTCTTTGGTCTGCACTATCCATTGATTAATTCATAGCAACCTCATTCTGACAAAGGATGGTATTCAAAGTCATTGCTCTTGAGTGTAAAGGCAATCTGTGCAGATCATGCATGAGTGTAGCTTCACAGCAATTCAAAGAGGCCAGCTGTGTTTAGGTGCATCCATTTCTTGTAATCAAGTTCTTCAAGTGAACAATTAATGAGATGTAAAAGAGAACAACCTCAGAACTCCATATACTAATGAGTGTTATTTGCATCTACTTAAGATTCATAGAATTTTTTTAGGCATTTTAGCATTGTGCACAGAGGTGTTGTAAAAGGTAAAGTTGCACCCTTTTTATTTGCTTTGCAATTGTGAAGATGCTTGCTGCAGTTGCCAGCCTAGCTATTTCTTGACGTGACCTACTTGTCTTGGCTGAACCAAAACTGCATGCATCCAGCAAGGTACAGATAGAGACAAAAATTATTGCATTATAGCTATGCTGATTAAGAAATTCTTGCTTGATTTGAAGTGGGCAGGGACATTGAAAGGGCATGAATGAATTTGCATGGCCCACAGATGGGAACTGGGGGGGGGGATATCTGGCCATCCTATATCTAAGGGTACTAAGGTATAGTCCTCACAATAATGCTATAAGGACCTTCTAGAGGCAGACTAAGGACAGTATGGGTATTTCACTGGCTTCTGTCTCGAGGATACTTCAGCACTTCCTAGACATATTAGTTGCACATGTGGAATGGTGCATTTATCTGCCAATGTCAACTGAGGACCAAGCCAGAACCATGCTTGCCTTCTACAAGATGTCAGATTTCTATTAGGAGCTTGGCACAACAGATTGTGCCCATATTGCCACTAGGGCCTCATCAGGGCCATGTTGGGGGGTGGTACCAAAATTGGAAGGGCTGCCATTTTGACTACTGCAACATAGTGTGTGATGTATGGGGTTGCATCACTAGCATGTTGACCCAACATTGTGAAAGTGCCCATGATTCTCATATTGGGCACACAAGCTCAATTTACTGCTCCTACCTGCATGATATGATGTCCCAAGGTCATCTTTTGGGTATGTTCATAGGTTCATAGGTCGGTACTAGGCTATTGGCCCTAGGGCCTATATAAGCCTAGCCAAACGGTACCCTGGCTTTTGCCAGCCAAGAAAATTATTTTCCTGTGCCCCTGTCAAGCAGAGCCACAGAAGTGATCTCCGGGGTGAATTTCCTATCTCCCATCCAGTCATCAAGATTTTTCTTGAAGAGTGCTAATAAGGAGCTTTGTTTGATATAGATAGGTAGTTTGTTCCAGAGTATGGGAAGTCTCTGGGACAGGAATCTATCCCTCCAGCATGTTCTGTTTATTGTGGTGACAAGTTTTAGGTCCCTAGAGCGTGTAGCTTGGAGGGATTGGGATTTCTTTAAATGGAGCATGTCCAACAGCTCTGGGTTTGACATAGCCTTGTAGGTTAGGCAGAGAATGTCTCTAAGTAGGCTATATACGACAGAGTAAAGCTGGAGTTTTTCGAGACGGTCTACATAGGGCATCTGTTTAAGGCCAGTAATCCTCTTTGTGAGGTATTTCTGTGGCCTTTCCAGTTGTTGTAGATGTCTTGTGAGGTGCATACCAAAAGGGGCGTTGTACTCTATAATGGGTCTAATGAGTGATGAGTAGAGGGGAACAATGACCTCTTTTTTCCTGGATGAGAAATCTTTGTGATGAGGTGTGCCACGTAGAAGGATTTCCCGAATACTGTGGCAATATGATTATCAAAGGAGAGATTAATGTCCACCTGTGTCCCAAGGTCTCTTATCACACCTTCAGTGTTAAGTAGACTACTGCCTATGTGGTAGTTCATGGGTACAGAGTTTTTACCAAAAGGGATGACAATGCAATTTTTGGCATTGAGCTTGAGGCCATGGCTCACAGGAGTCCGAACATTGTAATATCAAACCCATATGTCCGAAATGTGAAAATAGCGAAGCTGTAGAACACCGATTTTTTTTCCCAAGGAATATTATTAATATATATTTATGTCAGTAGATATATATTTGAAATCACCCTTTCCTTGTTATATTAACTCCTGTTTTTTACCTTGCATTTTCCAGGTAATGCAACCTACCCACCCGAACCATAGCTGATGACACAAGTCCATAACCCTAGAAGGACTGCCAAGGAAAAGTACAACACTGTCCTGTCAAAGATGTGGATTGTCATTGAGTGAGTGTTTGGCCTTTTGAGATCCCATTTCCATTGACTATAGTAGTCTGGAGGGGCCATTCAGCATGCCTCTACTAAAGCAAGCTGGATGTTTACCACCTGTTATGTTCTACACAATATGTTTATGGGCCCATCTGGTGGTGAAGTGCCCCTCCCTCAATTGGTCCTTCCACTACTGATGATAGTGTTGGTGGCCAGCTGTCTGCAGTAGCAGGGTCTATATTACATGATCAAACTCACAAGAGTTTGAATGATGTAATATCAAACCAGGAAGTTTGAAATGCAAAAAGTATGAACACACAGAACTATTTTTTTCCCAGGGAAAAAAATTGCTGTTCCAGTACAAAAACAAAATTAAACACATACACTTTAAACTTATACTAATGTGGGGGGTTTGCCCCCACACCCCCCCTACTTAAATATACCAACTCCAAGATCACACCACAGTGGAGGAAATAGCAAAGCCACGAAAACAGCCCACCGATTTGTTTCCCTGGGAAAAAAATTGGTGTTCTGCTGCTTCATATTTTCACATTTCAGACATATGGGTTCGATATTACAAAGTTCGGACTCCTGTGAGTTTGACGTTGTAATATAGACCCGCAGTGGTATAGGACCACATGTGACAGGATAATGCATAGTACATTGTTGTGCAGGCAAAGTGGTAGCATCTAGTCCACAACTCTAGACCATGAAATTAATTTAGTGTTACATTTATTATAAAAAAAACACACAAAGTATAATTGATACATGCATTACTGTGTGTGGGCTAAGCAAGTCACTTTACTGAGGTTAGAGGTTAGAACTGGCACATATCAGTGACAAGAGTAACAGTAATTATAAATCTTAGTGATTATGAAATGTGTATGTTGGAAATGTTAAATGACTAGGAGAGTTATAAGAAGGTTAGTAAGTTTGAAATAACTAAATATTATACAAGCAATAATGCCCAACATGGTGTATGCTACTCTATAAATAATGCTCGCCCAAGGGTGTTATGAGACCTGACACCTAGGGCGTTGGGCTTCCACAACCCTGGAAGGGCATTATTTCTACAGTAACACACAATCTGAAAAGCATTATTATGCTTAGAGAATGGGCTGTCTGTAAAATTGTTGTGTTTTTCTTACTTATTTTTTATTACTATATATATATATATATATATATATATATATATATATATATATATTTTTTTTTTTTTTTTTATGTAAAATAGTTCCACCTCCAAATGTTTCAGATTTGCTGTAGTATATGCAAATGGTGTTGGAAGAAGCATTTCACATCCAAAATATATAACTTTCAAAAAATATCTAAACATTTTTTTTTTTGATCCCTTAGTCCTAAAACTTTTGTTTTGTTGACAATCATTGGGGACCGAAGTCACTAATCATCATCATCAGCTTCCTTTTTCCCATTTTTTTCTACATGGGGTCAGGGTATCTTGTTAACTGTCGCCAACTCCCTCGATTCAGTGCCACTCTCCTGCCTTCTTCAACACTCATGCCTGACTGTCGCAGATCTTCTCTCACAAGCTATCCACCTCTTTGCTGGTCTTCCTCACTTCCTCTTACCTTCTTCCTGTCTGTCTCAAATCTTCCTCACCAGATTGTCTTTTGCTTATCTACACAAATGTGCCAAAACCACCATAATCTGTTCTTGTTGATCTTTTCTGCAATTGGTGCTACTTTGGCTGCAGCACTTATGTCCTCATTTCTTTGCCTGTCCCACACTGTGCATCCTACCACTTTTCTCAGGCACTTCATTTCCATCGCCTCTAGCTTCTTCAACTGTTCTGCCTTTACTGCCCAGGTTTCTGTACCATACAGTAGTACTGGTCGCACCATCTGTCTTGTACACCTTACTTTTCAGCTTCTTCAGCATTCATCTGTCATAGACTACACCTGATACTCTATGCTGGCTGGCTGCAGGCCCTCTGATTCTAGCTTTGACCTCTTCATTCAGACTACCCTTCTCAACAACCACCCCTCCCAGATACTTGAAGCTGTTTACCTGTTCCCCTATCTTCCCTTCTATCTCTATTCTCAGCTTCTTCTGATTTCCCCAATGTGCTGGCATTACCACCATCTTATCCGTGCTTAGTTTCATCTCATGTGCCTTGAGATTTGCATTCCATTCTCCTATCCTTTGCTGAAGTTCTAGCTCAGAGTCTGCCTATACTGCCACATCATCTGCATACAACAGTTTTTTGATCCATCCCCCCCACCTTGTTTGCTAATGTAGTCCATTACCAGTATGAACGTGCAGTGGGCTCAGAGCTGAACCCTGATGTACACCCATACCCACTGGGACCCCGTGTGTGAGGCTGAACACTGTCCGTACATGAGTCATTGCGTCCTTGTACATAGCCTGCAGTAAATCTACCAATGTTTCTGAGACTTCAAACCACTGCAGTACTGCTCAGATCAGCTTTCTTGGGACCTTGTCATATGCTTTCTCCAAGTCTAGGAATGCCCAGTTGGACTCTCTCCTCATCTCTAGCTTCTTCTCAAGTATCTGTTTCAATGCAAACAACAGGTCAATTGTGCTGCATCCTGATCTGTATCCAAACTGCTCATCTCCCATCTTACATTCTAATACTCTAAGTATCCATTTATCAATCACCCTCTCCAGAACTTTCATTTACTGTGGTAGGAGTTTGCTGCCTCTGTACTGCCCACAGTTGTGGATGTCCCCTTTGTTCTTGTACACTGGCATGAGTATGCTTATTCTCCAGTCATCTGGGATATGTCTTTCTCTTCACTCTGCAATTAGTACCCTCGGGAGCCATTATTCCCCTATCTCACCCAGTATCTTTATTATATCTGCTTTGACCTCATCTGAGCCTGCTGCTTTCCCTGACTTCATCTTCCTTAGTGCTGTTCTTACTTCTTCTAGGGTGGGCTCCTCTTCTTCTCTCATCGTAGGTTGTTTCTGAGGCAGTACAGCTTCTGTGTGGTTTTCTTCATTCAGAAGCTCCTGGAAATACTCCTTCCATCTGCCTTTGATGTCCTGTAGACTGGTAAGCAGGTTGTTGCTGGCATCCCTTATGAAGGGTGTCTGAGTGTCTTCTTTATCTTTCTGCCTTTGTCTTGCAACCTGATATAGTTTCTTTGTCCCCCCTTACTGAGTCACTTTCCAGAAGTTGGTAGAGTGCCTCAGGTGCCCTATTCTTTGCTATTGCAACTTCTTAGCTTCTTTATTAGCCAACCAGTAGTCCTTCCTAGCCTGGTCAGCTTTTCTATCTCCCACTTCTTCCTGCACTCCTTCCTTCTTTTGATGACTTCCTGGACTTCTGCATTCCACCACCAGCTTTCCTTATGTACCTTATTTCCATACCTGGCTGGCTCGGCCAGATATCTTTTTCTGTAGTCCTAACAGATCCTGTTTTTAGGCGCTACCACTCTTCTTCTCTAAGGTCAACAGAGACCAAGCTGAAGACCTGGAAGTTGACTGGAGAGAAAGTACAGCAGTTCAAGGAAATACTCGGGACTGAAGTCACTAAATAATGACATAAATTTGAGTTTCAGACTTTATTTCCTTCAGAAAATTCATGCTAACACAAATCCTGGTACTCAAGCAACTTTCTTATTTTATATGAGCAATATTTAAAATGTGTTCCTACTTTTGAGCCACTGTTCCCCTTTTATTTTAGGCTTTAATCAAATTTCTTGAGCTAAGAGGTCGAGAGCTATGTGAACCTCTTAACTGCTGCTGCCACTTCTAGACAATCTCATGCTCTCTCTTTCTCTCTATCACAAAAACATACACAAACATACTTGTCTTTCATGTTTGCAAGCATGCATACACTCACACATGCAGATAAAAACATAAAGACACAGATACACATGCAAACACTTTTTTTGTTTCTTTTAATGTTACATTCACTAAATAGCAAAAGTTCTGCTTAATGAGTGCAAAATAATGGTTCCATTGATCTCAGTCTCACTTTCATGCATGCATACAGTCACACACATAGAATTAAACTCACACTCACACACTTTTCCATTTTTTTTTTAATTTTACTCACTTGAACAGCAAAACACTGCTTCGTGAGCAAGAAATAATGGCATCTGTTATGTCTGTTACAGTCAACTTAATACGCTGCTGTAAAGTGCTGGGTTCGTTTTTCAGTGGACATTACCTGTAGATTAATACGCCGCTGGAGAACATTCATTCTCCAATCAGAGTGGCAAAGTACAAATTGCCCATTCTGTAAAGGAAAATTGAATAGTTGTATGATTGTTTGATGCAAAGAATCTTATCTGAGTATTTGTGTAATTTTTTTTCAAGTTGTGGATCCAGTAGCGGGGTGATTTTGTGGATTCCCAAAATAGACAAAAATAATAGGAACCCACCACTAAGACTTATAGTAGTATCTAAGGTACCCTGGATAGAACCTTTGTCTGTTTTTGTAGATTTAACTTTAAAAGAAGTTGTGAAAAAGCTACTTTTTAAAGGGACTCTTGGCTTTAAACAAATATATCTGATGTCACTGTAGGGGGCTACTACCATTCTTGTCTCTGTAGAAGCCAAGTCTCTTCAAAGAGTAATTCCCCAGGATTTGGGAGTTGAATGAGCTTGCAGTCTACTATTAAGTGGAGTCATTATGCTATGGTAGAAATCACATTTCTGAGTGAATGTAGCAGTATTTCCAACAGAAGGTGGGGGTGGCAGTGGGAACCACTTTGAACCCACATGTTATTAATTTGGTGATGACCTTTTGAGAAAGTCCATTTTTGTACACTCACAGGTTGTTTGAAGAAGTTAAGTTGTACATATGATTCACTGGTGATATTTTTTAATATGGAATGGGACACAGAGAGTTGTTAGACGTCATGGTATTTATTAATACTAGCATGAAGTTTTTGGAAATCACACATGTGCGCAACATCACTGTTATTACATTTGCAGATATTTGTAAAAGATGATGCACACACAAAAATACTTGAATACATGCATGTCTTATAACAATGCTTTTCATTTTAAAAGTATGCATCCACATCATGTTAAAAGAAGTTTAATACAGACTATGAGTATCCATATAAAATGCTTAACTTCATATGCAACAATGTTAGACAGTATACAGTCAGGCTTAGTAGAGAGGTTAATGAAGAAAGCTTATCCAGCAGCCCTCACTAAAAAGAATATGGAAGGGGTAAAAATGAAGGTAAAAGAAGAAAGGGATGGTGGCAGTAAAAGTTTAGACAAGTGGTAAATGGCAACATCTGTTATCTATACATTAGAGTCAACAACAATAAAAAAGGCATTTAAAACCGGAGGACTTTTTGGAGACTGCGAAGGATTGGTCAACATAATAGCAGATTATCCTATTTTTATTAACAAAAGAGTGAAAATGTTAAAATGATATCCGAGGACATCAATAACAAATACTGCTACAATACAAATGGAGCTAAATAATAGGGTATATAAGTGTAATTATTGTGGTATGTGTAGGTATATACAAGAAGGAAGCGATATCTATTGCAATAATATTATCAGGACATATCAGGTTAATTGGCTGTTTACTTGCAATAAATATAGTGAATATTGTTGGTTTCATGCCATGTGAAAAAATTAATTTAGGAAAAACAAACTGAAACATGACAATATTTTAAAAATGTTTTTGTTTACTATCTTGGAGTACATTCCAGTTACTCCTAGGATGGGTAGGAGGGATAATAAGCTTAATTATGTTGAATAAAAATGGCAGACAATACTGTATAAACATAAGGGAAGGGGCTGAATATAATTACAAGTGTGTGCTTAAAATATACTTTTAGTAATAATGATTAATAATTTTAGTGGGATTATTTAATAAGGCTGTAATTTTAGTAGTATTTGACATTGATATCTGGATGTTGAATCATGTATTTTTAAATGTTTTATTCAAAACATTTGTGTGTCACTTATGTGGTTTGTGTCAGATGATGTAAGTATAGTCAAATGTAGTAAATGTTCAATGAAATTCAATCTGATGAAGTCTCTTGATCCTATAAGGGGACATGACCCAAGAAGTTAGAATTGGGGAGTCCTCCTCTACAAATAGACCAGTCACAAGTGGAGTCCCTTAGAGATCGGTCCTGGGACTGTTCTTTTTTGGTATTTACTTCTCTGAATTCAAGGCCAATTTCAATGGCATCTGGGTGACTAAAGTTGCATATGACTGCTTATTAGGAGCAGTCATAGAATCCCATTGACTCAAATGTTCTCCAGGAAGTGTTAACACAGACAAATATCTGGTATCAGAGAAATGGACTAAATCTAAATGACAAGAAATGCATAATAGTATCCTTTGGAAGTCATCCGTCCCTGGTAGCTATCATATTAACAGCACATCCATAAGAGCTGACCCAGTAATCAGGGACTTGGGAACACACAGAGACAGTAATTTAGCCTTTAACCACAAAGGTATGGCATCTAGATCTGTGGAGCTTATTGCTCCACCGCATTTGGCATTCATTAGACTCATCATTCAGTATAATGTCCTCTTTGATATGTACATACCCAGGCACATCCAACAATTGGAATGTCCTCAGCGGTTCCTCATTAAAAGAATACTGGGTGTAAGTAACATGCCCTATGCAGACTGCCTCAAAGCCTTATCCCTGTATTTTGTGTCCTACAGGCTGTTCAGGGACTACATAGAAGGCATTGTCAGACCCCACCCTGATGGACCGCCTGCATATCCACAAAGCAAACTGCACTTAAATTACCCATTCTAAAGACTAAAATCTTGCCTGTGATATTAATAGGACCTGCTGGAGAGACTGGTATGTATCCCTAGAGACTATCTCTTTTCTGGAACAGGCTCCCCATCCATATGAAACAAATTTCTTCCCTAAATGAATTCAAATTTAACTTCCAAAACACACTCACAAAAATACCACACACAACACCAAACACATCACACACAGCAGACAACACACCCAGTGTCTCACAAATACAGTCCAGAAGGCAAAACAATAAACCATCACAGCCCAGAAGACATAACAATAAACTAAACATACTAGTCATTGATGACTCATTTGTGAGACACACCGATGTCCCCCTCACAGGCTTGACAAAGAGAGGGTCATAGTCAGTTGTCTGTCTGGTGCAAGAATCTGCCACATCATGCAAGTACAAGTACAACTCTGTCATTGTCCATGTTGGTGTGAATGACTTGAGATGTATCTCCATGGACTATATGAAGAGTGACATTATTGAGCTCTCAGAGTATGTGTCCCAGGCAGGTATGACCCTAGCCCTAATTAACATCCTTCCTTCACCAATAATGATACCACAATACCAACAAAAAATAATTGACTTCAACAAGTGACTTAATTGCTGGCATCATTCCAAAGAGATCCAGTATCTGCATGTCTGGGATGACATGGTCGACAGGCCTAGATGCTTTGCCAGATATGGCCTCCATCTGTCACCACTGGGTTTCTGGATCCTGGTGCCTCCCCCATTGTGTTTTTTTTAGGCAGTGACCCAAAGACAAATCAACATAAAAGATCTGTCAAAAAGCAAATTGAAGGTCATGTTGCTTAATGCTAGGAGCCTTAACCTGAAAATGCACTCACTGGAGGCTCTCCTTGCACTGGAAGATGCCGATGTCTGTGTGGTCACAGAAACTTGGTTCAGGGCTGCAGAGAGCACCCCTGCCTTACCATGTTATACCTCATTTCACACATTCCGACCCCAAAATGAGGTCAGGAAGACTAAGGGTGGTGGAGTCTCTATCTTCATTAAGGACAGGCACACCTCCAGACAGGTTTGCCAGCATGATGCACTGGAACTACTCTAGGTGCAAGTGACAGTTGGCAAGACACCCATCCAAGTTTTAGCCAGCTATAGACCCCCCCTCCATGACTCAGGACACCCATTCCTCTTTCCTGGATCTACTTGACTCCATTAAGATACCCCCAAACACCCTGATCCTTGGTGAATTTAACTACCCCACCATAGACTGGCTGAACTGTTCCTGCACTAATGCACTTACTCTGTGATTCCTTGACTTCATCAATTCTAATGCACCAGCCCAGCTCATCTCACCTCTCACAGGGGGAGATAACATTCTGGACTTGGTTCTCACCAACATGGGCGACCTCTGCATCACTCCCATAGTATGTTCTTCCCTGGTGAGATCAGATCATTTGGCTGTCTCATTCAAAATTTCTATCCCACCCAACCCTCCCCCAGCCATAATCAAGCTAAAAAGCTTCTCAAAAGCTGACTACAACCTCCTAAGGGGGGTATCTGTAACTTCACACCACCAGCTCCCTCAGAGGATCTAAACAACTATGCTGAACAGTACACCAATACAGTATACAAGCACCTGCACAACTGCGTGGACTGAGCCATACCCAATAGAACTAAAACCTGCTCCGCAAGGAAACACAAACCTGTTTGGTGGGCATCATCTGTCAACAGACTTTACAACAAAAGGAAGAAACTGTTGCCCAAGGGTAAAAAAGAACTTATCCAAATTGGAAAAACTCCCTCCTTAGCCTCAACAAGCAAATTAGATCACTAGTGAAAGCTTCCAAAGCCAATTATGAATTGAAATTAACTTTGAAACAAAGGGAAACCACAAAACCTTCTTCAGTTATGTCAAGAACCTCCATGGCAAAGCCCAGGTTTGTTCTGAAGTAATACTTATCAGTATCACTTACACTGATCCTGTTGACTTAGCCAACCTGCTAGCACATAAGTTCAATGGAGGCTTACCCCCCCTGTCCTCACCCCAAAAGCCCTTTCAACATCCCTGATATGTGTCCCGCACCTCACATCTCAATAGATCAAGTGCTAAAGGCCCTATCCAAGGCAAAGAACACAGCTTCCATGGGACCTGATAGCATCCCAGGCTGTATTCTACACCATCTCCAGCAAGATCTGGCCTCACAATTGAGCACTCTATTCAACCAAAACCTAAGTACAGACTTCATTCCAGCAGAGTGGAGAACTGCCATTGCCATTCCCTTGCACAAAGGTGGTGCTACTATTGGCCCTGGAAACTATTGCCCCATTAGCTTGACAAGTCTGATCTGTAAAGCCATGGAGCGTATTATTATGGATCTCATGAACAAGGACAAAGGCAATCTCCAAGCAATTTACCCCACACAGTTCGGATTTGTCAAGGGCAGATCTGCTTGTTGAACCTGGTTGACTTCTTTAAGACTGTCACCAAGGCCCTGGATGAGGAAATGTCAGTGCATACAGCTTACCTTGACTTGGCCAAGGCCTTTAACACAATCCCCCACTCAGGCATCATCAAAAAGGAAACAAAACAGTGTAAATCCCTATCTCATCAGATGGGTGGCCAACTGAGTCACTGACAGGACTCTCAAAGTCAAAATAGGTGGCTCCATCTCCGATAGCAGACCTATCACTAGTGGAGTTTCTCAGGGATCAGTCCTGGGACCCCTACTGTTTGGCTTCTACTTCTCAGAAGTCCAGGCAAAGATAAAAGGCCTGTGACTGACCACATTTGTGGATGGCTGTAAGTTGGGTGCTGTCATTGACTCTCCAAATGATGTTAACATACTGCAAGAGGGTCTCACAGCAACTAATGACTGGTGCCAAAGGCATGGCCTCAAGCTAAATGCAAAAAAATTTATCATCATACCATTTGGCAAAAACATAACCCCTACTGATTACTACATCAATGGCAACCCCTTAAGCAGACAACCTGTGGTGAGATACCAGGGCACTCAAGTTGATAATAACCTCACATTCGATCATCATGTAGTGGTCAGAAAAGCCTTTTGCTTGGTTCATCTCATAAGTAAAGCGATTGCATCCAGAAAAAAAGAGGTTATTACCTTCTATATTCCTCACTCAGACCAATAATTGACTATAATGCCCCACTTGGTATGTACCTCTCCAAACATCTGCACACACTGGAAAGGCCACTGAAATACCTCACAAAGAGAATTCATGGCCTCCAACACCTGTCCTATGTGGACAGGCTCAAATCACTATCTCTCTGTTCGGTGTCATACAGATTGCTCAGGGGTGATCTGTGTCTCACCAACAAGGAAATCTCAGACCCTGCCCTATTAGAGATGCTCCATATCCACAGGTCTAACTCCTCACACATTACTTGCTCAAAAGGCCTAAATATAATATGTGACATCAACAAAACCTGCTGGAGTGCCAGGCTTGTTTCCCAGAGGCTGCCGTGTCTCTGGAATAGACTTCCCATACATGTCAAACAGAGCAACTCACTGACCCTCTTCAAGCACAACCTTGGTGAGTGGATGGGAAACCACAAGTTTCTCCCAGGGGTTCCACCTGTGTCCCTCAATGACAGGGGTGAGAGGTGCTGACTGAGGTTTCTTTTTGGGGATAAATTCTTGGCTAGACATGTAAGGGCCCCAGGGCCATTAGCCTAGTAACCTTCTATGATCCTATGATACTGCAAAATCTTTACTTATAGAAAACAAACTAAATATTATGAGCAATACAGCATTATGTAACATTTAATCCCCCCCAACAGTCAATGCTTTTTAATACATCAAATCATAGGCGCACATTACAGCATGCTACCTTTACTTGTAGAAAACAAACTATATAACTTTGTAAAAGGATGTGAAAAAAAATGCCAGTGTATAGTGATCATTCATTACTGGTAGCACTTTGCATTTAGTTTTGCAAGGCCTACTATATTGTCTGCTTAATGAAGGCAATCAATGTGTCAAATCACCTAAAAAAAGTCACTCAAAAAATGAATAAAGGCTAGTCTCTGTAGGGACCAAAAAAGTTAACCGAAGGTACCTGTGAGCATGAAAAAAATATTACTTAAAACTATTGTAATGGAAGAGCTGTGTATTCTCTACTCCATTCTGCAGCAAGTAAGTGCAAGGTAGTATATCATTTTTCTGAAGGTACTGACATATAAGTGATATTCAGAATAGAAGTCAAAAACACTTCAATAGAAATAAGCAGCCTTTCCAATGGAGTCAATAGTAGTGACACTTCTGGCAGCCTTATTAAAGTGTAGTAACAGTTTGTGCAGTATACCTGCTCACTAGATGCTTACTACTGTCGATAAAATAGAAATTGTTTTAACACAAATCATGAGTACACTTATTGACTCTGTTTTGTGTCTCTCTTTCCCTCTGTCTCTCTCTCTCTCTCCCCTTTTTTAAATTAATTTATTTATGTATTTATTTTGTATTTATTGTTTTCTTTCTCTCCATTTTGTGTTCCCTTTTTGACAGATATGGAGATCCCAGGAGCAGCCCCATGTCATGCATCCCATGTCAGGGAACATTTGCCATTACTGATCCTTTGAAGGCGAATAGCCGAGGTACCAGATCGTTGATGGAATAAAGAACCTTGGTGGAATCTGACTGCTGGTGTGTTTTTGGGCAGAATTGCTTGTTATCGTATGTTTTTTGTTACAACATTTGCCATTACTCTCTGCCCACCTGGGGACATTATCACAGTCTACAGGTGCTGGCTTCAGCATGGAAAGTTTTGAACAGCATGTCCTTTGGGACCTAATAGAGAATTTGGTCGAAAGGGCAGTGAAGAGACATTTTTAGCTTGACCTTTTCTATCAGGTACAAGACTGACTTGACAGGCTCTGACCACTGAGCAACTGGAGGCCTCCACCCCATATATCTAGGTCCCCCATGAGACCTGCTCCAACACCTCCTCACCCTCACTTCTTCCCTATTCCTACCTTCGACGTCTTCTTCCTTAGTGCATTCACTAACTTCCCCCTTGTATAAAAAAACGAAGATTAAGGAGTTGTGTCCCTGACCAAAAACATATCACACCTCCACGTCTTCCAGCACAACCCTCTTGTAGTTTCCTTCTGTTTGTCCCTTGTCCTTTGTTTCCCCATTCTCAGCTGTCCTGTCTTCCTCTTTCATACCTTCCAAAGATCTAGTTATGGTGCCCACATAAAGATACCCCCAAATTTGCTGCTTAAATCCTTTATCTTCATAGGTTTAAAGGTAGGTACTAGGCTATTGGCCCAAGGGCCTACGTAAGCCTAGCCAGCATGGTACCATAGTTTACGCCACCCAAGAAAGTTATTTTCCTGTGCTACTGTCCAGCAGAGACACAGAAGTGATCCCTGGGGTGTATTTCCTATTTCCCATCCACTCATCAAGATTTTTCTTGAAGAGTGCTAATGAAGAACTTTGCTTGACATAGATGGGTAGCCTGTTCCAGAGCATGGGAAATCTCTGGGACAGGAATCTATCTGTCCAGCATGTCCTGTTTATTGTGGTGACAAGGTTTAGGGTTCTTTTTTAAAATTCATTCTACATAGCTGTGTTGAGTGCCACTTGCCTAAAATTTATACTGTTTTGTGCTTTATTGTGCTCATCCCCAGCTTGAGAAAACAGCCAAAAGTAATCAAGACTTCACACACTAATAGATGCCTTCACATATTACTATTGCAGCTTTAATCCATTTTACGAAATTACAAATAGTCCAAAAGACAATGGGTGATTTTGTGTGGCTTTGGCTTTGCCATAGACAATGCAATTAGCTGGCTCTTATTGTGTTTGCATACAGGTGCAGCTGTTCTTTATTTTTTTATAAGCCTTGTGAAAGTGCATATCATGCCACTGTGTAAACAACACAAATTCTAATGACTGTAACCATTTTTTTATGTCAGTGGAGAAGTATTTTTCACTACATCAACTAGAAAACTTGTCGTAGCCATTTTCTACCTGGAAGTACTACTGCATTAAGGATTTAATTAAAATTTAGTAAAACCAACTCATAATATGTGTTCTGTAAATAAAATTTCAGGGATTCAGTCCTTTCTGCAAGCTCTTTTTTTTGAGTGATACCATCTGTCTACCTTCAGTCCATCATCTTGTACCAATCATGCTTTGTCCTGGATGTCAGAATTACCTCCCTCTGAGGTTTACTGATGTACTCCATAAAGTAGTAACTGCAGTAGAGTTGTCATCATTGCTAAGTTCATCAAAATAATGGATCAGTATGCCAGATGTATAGCTCTCTCCCAAATGCTTATCCTTCCGTTGCAGTGCACATCTACATGTTTTGCATTAATTACTGCATTTTAGGTTGTTTAGACAGTTATAAGTTTATGTGACAATTTATATTTGTCATTTTGCTTGACTAAATGCCCTATACAGCCACTTAAACAAATGTGCTGACTTAGCTGTATCTGACATAATTAAAACCAGGTCCTCATGAAAAAAACAAGCCACCTGGTAGACTGTAAGTATAAATATGTTGTACAACAAAAGAAAGAAGAAAGAAACAGATATCTAAGAACAAGAGGGAACTTACTTAACATAGGAAGAATACCCTCCACAGCTTGAGCAAGCAAATCAGATATCTTGTAAAGTCCTCTAAGACTAGTTACAAGACTAAATTAGCATCCCTAGCTAAAGACAACCATAAGGCATTTTTAGCTATGTCCAGAACATAAAAGGGAATGCCCAGCTGTGTGCCGAACTTATAGTGGATGGTACCACTCACACTGAACCTGCAGAAATTGCCAACTCACTAGTTGAGAGATTTGACAATAACTTCACTCCCTGTCCCCAGCAGCCATACCCCAAAGCATTCCTGACACCAGTCCTCTACTGAGTATTTCCAAAGAGCAGGTCATGCAAGCACTCTCTAAGGCCAAAAAACACAGCCTCTATGGGACAAGATAACATCCCGGGTTGCTTACTAAACAATCTAAAATAAAGTCTAGTGGAACCACTTGGAACTCTGTTTCACTATAGCCTGAGCAGTATCTTCATTCCTGCAGAGTGAAGAACTGCAAAAGTAATCCCCTTACACAAAGGGGGTCCATCAACTGACACAGGAAACTATCAACCCAAAAGCCTAACTAGCCTTATCTGCAAGGCCATGGAAAGGATCATCATGCATCATATCAAGAAGGACACATGCAACTTTCAAACTCTTGAGCCAACCCATTTTATTTTCATCAACTGTAGATCTTACTTATTAAACCTGACAGACTTCTTTGAGAATGTCACCAAAGCCCTGTGGGCAAAGCAGTACATGCCACCTATCTTGATTTAGCTAAAGCTTTTGACACAATCCTCCACTCAGGGATCATTTATATACTCTCCCAGCTGGGGATTAACCCGTATGTCACTAGATGGGTAGCCAACTGGCTCACTGACAGACCACACACTGTCAAAGTTGGGGAATCCACCTGTAGAGTAGATCAGTTAACAGAGTGGTACCACAGTGATTGTGCTGGGCCCCCTACTGTTTGGAACCTATTTCTTTGTGGTCCATGTGAATGTAGATGTCTTATGGTTTGCCAGGTTTGCAGATGATTGCAAATTGGGAGCAATCCTTGAGTCCACCAACGATGTAAACATATTACAGAAGGGGCTGACACAAACAAATGATTGGTGCCAAAGTCATACACTAAAACTAAATGCAACAGAATGCCTCATTATCCCCTGTGGCAAAGAAGTAGCCCCTGATAATTATGATATAGATAGCACCCCAATAAGCTGAAACACAGTGATGCAAGACTTAGGAACACAAGTTGACAGCAATCTAAACTTCGATCACCATGTGTCCATAGTATTAAGGAAGGCATTCTACACCATGCATCTCATAAATAATGGCATTACATCCAAAACTAAGGAAGTTATAACTCCACTGTATGTGACACTTATCAGACCACTAATTGAGTACAATGCTCCCTTCTGTATGTATCTTTCCAGAAAGCTGCAGTAAATGGAGAGACCACAGAGGTTTCTAATCAAGAGAATCTGGGGCCTTAAAAACGTGCCTTACATGAAAAGAGTGAAAGTCCTGTCACTGTACTCTGTATCCTACAGGCTGCTGAGATGCAGCCTGTGCCTGGCCTACAGAGCAGTCTCTGACTCTGCCCTAATGGAAACGCTGCACATTCACAAATCAAATTGGACAAGAGTCCCTAACTCCAGAGATCTCAACCTAGCCTATGACATTAACTAAACATGTTGGAGTGACAGATATATCTCCAAGAGATCGCCACCCCTCTGGAATAAGCTCCCACTTCACATGATGCAGAGCTCCTCAATGACCCTGTTTATGAACAACCTTGCCAACTTGATGCGAGACTGTAAATCCACCCCATGGGTAACATCAAAGTCCCTCATGGACAGGGGTAGTTGGCGCCGATGACAGAATTGCTCATCTAACAATGACCATCTAACTATGGCCATTAAGGTAAATGGATGTTTTACACAGCTAGGCGTTTAAAGGTCTTAGGGCCATTAGCCTAGTAACCTGATATGAATCTGTGAACCCATAATTCTGTATCATTGAAGTCTCTGTAAAACTGGTTCTTAAAAGTTCTATTGCTTTTCCAAAGTTCTTGAAATAGGTGTTATTTAATTTAAAATGGTACTCATTGCAAAGAGGAAGCAGTCAATTATTTTAGGTCACACATAACTTCAGTGAAGCATATTTTTTTTTCTTGTTTCAAAAGACGTATGCTTGCCTATTTCTGGTACACAAACTGTTCTTTCTACAACTAGCATATGCCATGTGCATCATTGTGTCAAAACTGCATTGCTAGTCTCAGTTTTGAAGTGTTTCCTATCTAAATTAAAGTGCATACACTTAATTTCTATAATCAAATATGAGCAGTGTAGCTTTCCAAGACAAAAAAAAACTAAATTTCAGATGACAAGGTCCTGCTTATAGGTTCATAGATTTGTAGAAGGTTACTAGGCTAATGGCCCTCTAGCCCTTACAAGCCTTGCCATATTTATCCTGAGTTGCCCCAATTGTCAGCGGTTGGTGAGTTAAGATCACAGAGGTAAGGGTCTATAATATTTAATACCAACTTCCTTTGTGCAGGAAGGACTTGGGTGCCACCCCAGGAGTGAATTTGCAGTCACTGATCTATTGATCTAGGTTGTGTTTGAAGATGTGCAAGGAAGACTCTGTTTCGCATGAATTGGAAGCTTGTTCTAGAGAAGTAGCAGTCTCTGGTACATGCATCTATTTCCCCAGCATTATCTGTACATGCCAGAGGCTAGGTTAAGATCTCTGGAGCTAGTGACCCTCACACAGTTTGATTTATGAATGTGTAGCATTTCCATCATGGCTGGATCAGAGACTGCCCTATAAACCAGCCACAGGTCACCCCTTTAGCAACCTGTAGGAGACAGAATACAGTGACGGAGCTTTCAGTCTTTCCTTGTAAGACTTGTTTTGTGTACCCTGTAATTTCTTGTGGGAAATCTGTTTACAGTGCAAAGACAACTAGAAGAAGAGAATCATGTTCACTTATATTTTGTTTAACATTTTGTCACTTTTTCTCCTGCTTTGAGTTATTAAAAAACAGTTGTACACCTGTCTGGAGCCCATGATATTACTGGATGATTTATGGATTTCCCTTTGTTTTGTAATTTTATTGTCACACGGTGCAGCTAACTTTGTATATGAAGGGAGTTCCAGAATAGAAATGATCAGTGACTGTTAGATAGAAAGCAGAATTTACACTTATTCTTAAAATTCCAACAACATGGGGTCAGGTAAGGCATAAAATGTCACAACTTCTGTCTGTTCAGAGCCACTCTCATAACTTCAACAGTCACGCCTGCCTGTCTTGAGTCTTCTCTCATGCAATGTTTTTTGTATGGACATTCCCATTTCCTCTTGCTTCTTTCTGTCTCTCCCAAATCTGCTTTACCAAATTGTTTTCTGCTTTCCTTCACTGAACCACTGTGCTCTGTTGTCCTTGACCTTCTCCACATTTGGGAATTCTATTGTTTCTGCTATGATGGCCTCATTTCTTCATCTGTCCCAGACTGCCCATTCTAGGACTCCTCTCCATTACTTCAAGCTTCCTTGGCTGTTCTAACTTCACTGCTCAGGTCTCTGCACCACAAAGAAGCTCTGGTCACTCCACTGTTTCTTTACTTTTCATTTTAGCTTCTCTGGCATTCTTCTATCACACCTACACCTGACTGTTTCTGTTGTTCGACTGTAGCACTTCTGATTGTAGCCTTTTTAAAATCACCTGTATTGAATTATCACTTGTGACACAGGCAAACTTACATTTATATTATCAAGTTCACATTTACAAACATTATACATCACATTTATTGTTCTATACAATATAATGAAATTAGCACTACATAAATTGCTCAGTTCCTGTTTTCTCTTAAACCTCATTCCTCCTCCAAAACATTATCTGCACGGATTGTTCCCACAATTTCCATTTTTCTATGTAATTTGCTCCTACACTTTTTCTAAATATCTCACTTCCTAGTCTTTTTCCCTCTGTTATAATATTTACTACTTCAGGTAAGGTTGCTTTAGACATTGATTTCCATTTTCTAGTTCTTGTTTTTTTGGCAACTTTTGCCTCTCAGCTTGTGTGGGTCTCACTTTACAAAACAGAAATTTGCTATATGTGCTAACAGTCGTCATGGGGATATAGATTTCTTCATCGCTAAAGCTGTCCTTTCTCTGCCCTGATCCCCTGTTCTGCATCATTGCTGTACATTACAATGTATGCCACATCATACACAAAAATCTGGGATGCAGTTATTGTTAAGACAACACAACAATAAAAGTGTGCCTGCCATCCTCCTACAAAAAAAAAAAAAAAAAAAAAAAGAGTTAGGTAACACAAACTTCCTAATTATTTACACATATAAATTCTCAGTCCAATCAAGTAAAGTTGTGCTATGATGTCTGCAGTATCATAAATTCATTCATAACCGTAGCATTGATCATTGAAATCGCCACACCCAGTGACTACAGTGTCTTGCATAGAGAGAGACACACAAAGTCATAAAATATTAGGATTTGGAGGCAGAAACAAGAGCAACGTGGAAGAAAGATCCCCAGAAGGTTCCAATAGTAATAGGAGCAACGGTTCTTATAAAAAAAAAATCTACAGTCATATTTAGACATATTACATACATGCAACACTATACGAATTGCAGAAGGAGTCATTACTGGGCACATTGCAGGTGCTGCGAAGAGCACTTCTGGCTGACATCAAAAATTGAAACAATACTAAAGTCATGAACTTTAATCGTACTTTCACTTAGTAATGGGGTCCATGGTATTAGAAACCCAAAAGATTTGGAGAAATTAAAAAATGTAAAAAAATCACTGTTAACAGATTCGTCCTTCCCTAGCCCCTGTCAGTGTATTGCATTCATAATATTATAATTTTCTTTCTTCAGTGATGCTCAGATCTCCATTTTTCATTAAAGCTACCATACCATAAAAACATGGGTCTATATTATAACATCGAAGTCTTACAACTTTGAATGTTATAATATCGAACCCAGTAGAGCGAACACCGGAAATAGCGAAGCTGCAGAACACCGAATACTTTCCTAGGGAAAGTATTTGGTGGGTCGTTTCTGCAGCTTCGCTATTTCCTCGACTGTGGAGTGAAGGTTATGGACCGGGTTAAGGTAAGTGTGCGAACGAAGGTGAGTGTGCAGTTGGGTGCTGGTTAGGTGAGTTAGGGTTAGGGTGCGGGTCAGGTAAGTGTGCGATTGTGTGGATGTGAGGGTTAGGGTGGGGTAGATCAGTTAGGGTTAGGGAGTGGGTAAGGTGAGTGTGCGATAGTGACGGACCTTAGGGTTAGGGTTGGGTTAAGGTAAGTGGATAGCTGGTCGTGTATGTATGGCTTAGTGTAGGGTTTTGTGAAGTGTGTATGTGTGAGTGAATGTGTGTGTATGTGTGAGTGAATGTGTGTGTGTGTGTGTGTGTGTGTGTGTGTGTGTGTGTGTGTGTGTGTGTGTATTATTTATTTTGGTGTGCTTGTGTTGTGTGTATGTTTGTTGGAACAGCAAATTTCCCTGGGAAAAAAATTGCTATTCTGACTGTTCAGTTTTCTGGTGTTTCGCTCTACTGTGTTCGATATTATAACATTTGATGTTGTAAGACCTCAGTGTTATAATATAGACCCAAAAACACAGGGTAGCAAGAGAAATGAAAGTGGAGAAATTAAATGCCATTATGGAGTATCAAATACAGAAAACTATAAAGCAATTAAGACAAGAACTGTCATTGTTAGAAGAGTGTAGAAGAGGGAACAGATCAACAAAACTACTGAGAAAGATAGACGTGATAAAAGCAATGCACAGTATCAGAATAGATCAGGACTTATCGTGCACTATTGCAAATAAACTAAAAATATCAGCATAGGAAGAAAAACTTAGAAGATACACAGATAAATTTAAATGTAAAGGACAAAATAAGCAATTTATTGATGACCCAAAAAAGTTTTATAGAAAATTGGGAAAAAAAAGGTAAAAGGAACTGAAACACAACCAAAAAAGAAGAAATAGATACATTGGAGAAAAATCTATGAAGATCTTCTGGAAAATATCAATAACTCTAAATGGCTAGAAGAAGGAAAAGAAAGAATAAGATGTTCAAATGTATAGGATATGCAATGGGATGAAGTAACAGCCAGAGAGATTGAAACAAAGTTAAGAAAAGCTCCGAAATGGAAAATACAGGTCCAGAGGCAATACCTAACTTCTGGTTAAAAGCATTAACATCTGTACATGAAGATTTAGCTATGAGTAAGAACTATTTATATGTGCACCCAATACAGACACCAGCCTGGCTAACAACAATAAAAACAATATTCCTACTTAAGAGTGAACCTGCAAGCTGGCCTAAAAACTATAGACCAATAACCTGCCTTCTGACAAAGTATAAACTATACACTGGAATTGATGCCGACAGAGTTTATAGTCATTTAGAAAAAATTCAATCATGGCAATAGAACAAAAGGATAATAAAATAAAATCATATGGAACAAAGGATCATTTGCTGTTAAATAAAGTCATATTGGAGAACTGTAAAAAGGGAAGTATCTAAGTATGTCATGAATAGTCTACAAAAAAGCATTTGACAGTATCCCACATTCATGGATAAAAGAGTGTTTAAAAATGTCAAATGCTTTTTTTATAGTAAGAGGGTCTATATCACATAGTCGAAGTCTTATAACTTCAAACACGCAACGTTCAAACCATTATGTTTGAAGTTACAAAACTTCAACTATGGATAAAAAAAAAACAACGGAAAACAAAATAAACTGATTTAAACAGGGGGACAAGCCCCCCTGCACCCCCCACACCCCCGCTACTTAAATATACCAACTCTGAGATAGCACCCCATTCAACAAAATGGAAACCTCTGCTTATGGATATTTCCATTCAAACTGTCAAACTTTTACAAATTCGAACTTATGGTCTCGACCATATGAGGTTCGAACTTGTAAAAGCTTGACTACGTGATAGGAACCCATAGTAAGATACACCCCACACTGATTCATTACATTACAGCAATCACAAAACAGGGGCAAACCACTTTGCAGTTAAGCCATGACAAAGGACAAATTATTATTCCATGGATAAAAATTCAAAGGGGATACTCCATGGTGACTCTGTCACCATTGCTCTTTTGTCTTGCCCTTAACCCATTAAGCTGTCTACTTAACAGACTAGGTCATGGCTATAATTTGGCTCTCAGAAAACAACAGTGTAAATACTTATCATCTTCTTTTTGTAGATGATTTAAAACTGTATATTTCATCAGATGAGGAACTGAAAGCAAAACTGTAAGCGGTTAAATGTTTTCAGATGATATAAGAATGTCATTTGATCTTCATAAATGTGCAAAGGCAAGCTTTAAAGCAGGAAATCTGCAGCACCAAGAAAACATCAGTTTGGGACAGGAATGTGATATAAATGAACTTGAGCAAGAAGGAGTGTATAAATATTTGGGAAATGATGAAGGGTACACAATACAACATGAACAAATGTGAATAAAACTTAGTAAGGAATATTTTAGAAGACTTAAATTAATACTATAAACAGCACTGGCATCTAGGAACAAAGTCCAAGCTATAAACCAATTTTCTCTTCCTCTCCTAACTTAGAGTTTTGCAGTGATTGAATGGCCCAAAATATGTTGGGTAGTTTGGACAGGAAAACAAGAAGAATGCATCATGCTTATCAAATGATTTATAAAAATCAGTGCATGCCAAGACTATGTATTCCCTGTTCTGAAGGAGGTATGGGCCACCTCAAAATAGATAACATGTATAGATCTGCAAATGTGGGACTGCATTCATATCTGCTGACCACACAAGACCCAAATGTAGTGAAAATATTGAAACATGAGGAGAATAAGTCTAAGATGACTTCCCTGCTTAGTTTAGCAGAAGCATGTCTGTATCAAGTGAGAAGGGAAATCAAACCATAAGTAGGTAAAAATCAGGTAGCAACTAAATGTGCCAAAAAACTATTTTATTTTTATTTTTATTTATTTAACATTTGTTGACCGGGAAAGTCCGACTAGGTTCCACAGATCCTGTTTTCAGCGGAGGCCCGGGGAGAAATGCTCCAGAAGCATGTCTTTAGAATGTGGGAGGAAACCGGAGTACCCGGAGGAAACCCACACGAACGCAGGGAGAACATGCAAACTCAAAATAAAGAATATAAGGTGAAGGATCAGAAGAGAAGGCAAGAAATGTGGAAAATGCATACATATATTTAAAAGTATAAAAAACTCTTGGAACAACCTCGTGTTGATCAAGATCGAACACAGGAAAGGTTAAGCAGAAATTAATTTAAACCAAAAGATGAATGGTTAATATTGGTGGCTCAATATAGCAGACTATGTACATGTTGATCTGCAAAGTCAATTGACCATGTTGGAGAAACAGACATATGCAGTTTTGTAAAACAGAATTAGAAGCAGTACACCTCTTGTTGCTGGTCGTGATACACTAATGGCAGAAGGACTGTATACTGAAAGGCATAATAATGTAGCAAGACTGTTGCATTGGGGATTGTGTAAACAGTATAATATGGAAGTAGCTGAAAATCACTGGAAACACGAGCCACAAAGCATCATAGAAAATGAGGAAGTTTATATCACATGGGCTAATCCATTACCAACAGTTCATAAAATAGAGGCAAGAAAACTAGATATAGTAGTCCATAAAAGGAAGACAAAAGTAGCATTGATTATTGAATCAGTAGAACATTGCCTACAGTGTCTTATGTACAGAGAGACACAAAGTCATAAAAATACCAGGATTTGCAGGCAGAAACAAGGGCAATGTAGAGGAAAGACACCTAGACAGTTTCAGTAGTAGTAGGAGCAATGGGTCTTATAAAAAAGAATTTACAATCGTACTTAGATATGTTACAGATACATATAACTCCAACTCCATACGAATTACAGAAGGAGTCATTACTGGGCATATTGCAGGTGCTGCGAAGGGCACTTCTGGCTAACATCAGAGATTGAAACAATGCTAATTTCTTGAACTTTAATCATACTTTGACTTAGGAATGGGTTCCATCCCTGTCATGGTATTAGAAGGCCAAAAGACTTGGAGAAATTTAAAAAAGTAACAAAATCACTGTTAGATTCATCCTTCCCTAGCCCCTGTCAGTGTGTGTTGTATTCATAATATTATAATTTTTCATTCTTCAGTGACACTCAAAAATCTCCATTTTTCACTAAAGCCATCATACTATGCCCATCATATAATTAAAACAAAACATCTCTTCCAGTAAATTTAATAACTCTGCATGCATAATTTTGAAGTATTTTGTATCAAGTTACAATACTTCTATTATTTTTATTACTTTTAAAAGTCTGCTGTTTCCTAGGTCATTTATCACTTAATCTGAGAGACTGCAAGTTAATATGGTGGTGTTCAGTTATTTCACATAAATTCAGGTAATTTAATGTTTGTATGCAAGTCAGGCCTGTTTTATGCACATAAGTTGGACTCAGCCACTCGTGAATGTAGCATTGTGTTTACATGAACATGCTACAGACAGAGGCAGAGTCTAAAGCAGCCCTCAGCAGCCTCCATTGTGCTGTGGGAATGTGCGGATAGCCTCTAATATATGCAATGCTGTATTATGTCTAGAAATGAATCTGAATTTGTTCACTCAAATTTACATGTACTTTTTATGCATATAGCTTTAAAAGTATATGTAAATTACGATGAACAAATTCAGATTGCTGGTTAGTTGTTTGTAATCATGTGAATGTTTTAAAAGGGCATGAGACTGTTCTTTGAATAAGCATTGAGAAAGGGTGATTACTTGAAATCTTTGCTGTGATGATTTTAATACATTTATTTTGTTTGGTGTTTGGAGTTCCACCTTGTGTTATTGGACTACAAAATGTAAACCCCCTAAAATTTGATAACAATGCATTCTTTCTTCCTAAGTAGTCATAAGCACCATACCACCCAACCTCTTAGAGCAAGAAATCTGGACAAAGCCATAAATAATGGCTGACAAAGGCCTAAAAATAAGGACATTTTTAAATATTTCTCTTACAACTTGGAAAGTTAATTGAATACTGTTTTGCATTAACATGAATTTTCTGAAGGGTATGATGTCTATAACTAAAATATCTGGCACTATATTCTGACTTCACACCTGAATGATCTGCCAGAAAATCATAATGTTTGTGAGAAACAAACCAAAAATATGAAGCAAAAATCTGGACTTTCTGTGAAATCTGGACAGATGAGAGATACAATAAGCACTTAACCATCATTTCATCCAAAGTGTACAAAATCACTTTAATTTTATTTATTTATTTATTGACGTTTATTAACCAGGTTATTCCAACTGAGCCAGGGGCCCATTTTTAGTTGAGACCTGAGGAGAAAAGCTCCAGAAGTATTACATATTTTTACAATAAAAATCAAATCAAAAATAAAAATGGGTAAAAAATTAAAACCGCCATGAAACATAATAAAATCAACAGTTAGAGAACATCTGTACACAGAGTAGGTTAAATAACAATTGACAGGTCTAGAGAATATCACACATGAAGTATATACAAATAGATAAGCCATTCAATCAGAATTTATTTTAATAAAGGTATATCTGAATATATATGCTATGGAAGTGACAGCAGAGGGAGGTATAAAGGTATATGAGGTAAGTACAAGGAAGTAAAGGGTAGAATAGGGAAAGGAGTTAGCTGAGAAGAGAAGAGGCTAGATCAAGTGGGGGATAGACAAGGTCAGGACCATTGACTCTGAAGAAAAATTTTAAGTTCTTTTTTGAACAGGTGTTTTTGATTTTTGATGATTGTTTCTTATGTTTTGAGGAGTGAGTTCCAAACACGTGCAACAGAGTATTTGTAGAGGGACTTTCTTATATTTTTGTTGGGTTTATATATGTCAAGGAGGTATTTGCTGGAAGTATGAAGGTGACGACGGGGGTTGTAGTAAGAAACTAGGTTATAGATGGAAGGGCAGGAAGAGGGGTCATTCCAGATAGTGTGTGTAATGTGAAGCTGGGGTAGAAGTAGTTGTTTAAAGAATTCTGGCCATTGGAGTGATTTAAGGTTAAGACAGTGGTGGGATTTATAGGGGAGATTAGAGGCAAACCTGGCAATTTTGTGATAAGTCTGCTCTAGTTTAGTGATAAGTGAAGTTTGAGCATTAGTAAAGACAGGTGCAGCATAGAGAAGGCAGTGTAAAAGAAGGGACTGAGTGAGGGAAGGTTTGGAAGAAGGTGACAGAAATTTCTGGTTGCGATAGAGAAGTCCGAGTTTCTGGTGAGTCTTTTTTATACATTATTGGATATGAGTATCAAATTTTAGTTCAATCATCAATAATTCCTCCAAATAGTTTGGTATGGGGTTCTGGTTTGATGATGATGTTATTAACAGAGGTGGTAGAGAAAGAGGGTATGTGCTGGGTGAGTGTTTTAGGGAGGAAGAGAAGGAGTTTTTTTTTTTTTTTTTGATTTATTATTAATTGGTTATCAGAGAGCCAGGATTTGACAGAGGTGAAGGCTTGTTGAGTGATAGGTAGGAGTTCAGGGATGTTGTGGGCAGAGGTGATAAGAGTGGAGTCATTGGCATATTGTAGAAGTGTAGTGAGGTTAGTAGCAGAGTGAAGTTTGTTAGTGAATATGTTGAAAAGAAGGGGGCCTAGAATCGATTCTTGGGGAGCTCCAAAATTTACAGTGAGGAATGGAGAGAGTACAGTTTGCCAGTGGATAGATTGCTGCCTGCTGGAGAGGTAGCTAGAGAACCAGTTGATGGAGGAGGAAGACAGATGTAGATCAGGAAGTTTAGTAAGGAGTTTAGAGTGAGAGACAGTATCAAAGGCCTTTGAAAGATCAGGGAATAGACAGGAGATGAGCAGATTATTGTCACAGGTTTCAGGTATTGTTTGAGTAAAGGATAGTAATGCAGTGGCTGTGCTATGGTGGGATCTAAAGCCATGTTGTGTAGGAGTAAGGAGATTGTTGTCATGAAGGTGTATGATTAACTGAGCATGGATGCACTTTTCTAAAATTTTAGAAAAGGGGGGGGCAGGGTAGCAATGGGTCTAAGGTTAGAGTGATCAGTAGAGTTGCCACCTTTGTGAAGAGGGATTGTATAAAAGGATTTTCAGATATCTGGGACAAGCACCTCAGAGATGGAACAATTAATAAGTATAGTGACAGGTTAGGTGATGGATTGTGCAGCTGTTTTTAGGAAGTGGGAGGGTAGTTAGTCAGCAAAGAGGGATCAAAGTTTAAGTTTATTTAGAAGAGATTTAATAGTGGTAATTGGGACTGGTTGGAAAGAAAATGTATTGGGAAGCATTTTGTTAAGAGGTGATAGAGGGGCTGGGTGAGATGTAGTATTTTGCGTGAGGTTTTGGATAGTTTCAATGAAATAGTTGTTGAGGTATTCTTCAAACATACACATAAGAACTTTCCAGATCAGGGGTCTCTTGCATGGATAAGCACTTCCTGTACATTCTTATTTACTTCAATAAAGATTTATACAAATAATTTTTTTTAAGTAATAAATGGAAGGCTGTGTAACAAGTTGTGTGAATTTATTGTGTGTGTTTTCCCTTTTGCCTCTCCACCCTTTTTTCTCTATTTTCTTATTTTAATTATGCATTCCTTTCTCCTTGTTTCCTTTCTTTCTATCCAGTTTATGTTATTTTTAAAGGTCCAAATTCCTCATGAACAGCCCATGTGCATATCTCCCAGGTTAGGGAGTGCTCACCCTCTGCCTATCCAGTGATATCTCCACAATGTCACTAGTCTGCAGGCAGACTAGCATGTGGCAGCCCAACAATCTTCTCTGAATGGGTGGTTTTGGACTTGGTTAAGGATGTGGAGGAGCAGATCATAGACAGATGGATTCAGACAGTCAGTGCCTCTCTATCTTTAGCAGGTTCAAGACACATTGTCCCAGTTGGTGCTGACCCTCATGCCACCACAGGACTCAACCCCTCAACATTGGTATCCTCCTCTGCAACACCACCTGACAGTGGTATTTTTTTAGGCAGTGTGGACTGGAGACTCTTGCTGGTGACACTACTCATCACCCCTTCTTCTCTTAGTCTTTCTCCTATACCCTCTTACCTGTGTCATACGTATACTATCCCTCTTATAAAAAAAAAAAACGGAAAGAATAAGGGAATCTATCCCTGCCAAAAACACAGTGCCCCTCCCCCCAAGAACAAACCTGTTATGTTGATAAAGGAACATTTATATAAATTAAAAAAAACATCACTGTGCTAGTGTTTTTTCCTTTTCATTTTCACTCCAGACATAAACTGAAAAGTAATGTCTGTATATGAATCTAATTCAAATTTGTAATGAGCAGTATGTAGCTAAAGTTATAATCTCAAATGCAGAGAATGGAGTTTGTTGGTTGTTAATCACACTGATCTTTGAACCAGCTTTATGATATACTCCTCATTAACATGGTACTAAGATTTAAAACAGAATCAAGAAAAGCTGGCTTTAATTGCAGATTGTATTATTTTATACCTGATAAAACCAGAAAAGGCATTTCAGTGTTGTGGAACACTTTGAGACAGTTTTAAGTTTTTTTGTGATACAAAATCAATGAAACTTCATTAATCTTGTATCACAAAAAGTGGAAAGGGATTATGACAAAACAGGGGGTACACTCAAGAAACAAGGGGAGACTGGAATGTGGCATGCAGATCCTGAAGATGAGTAGCAATAACTGCACAGAATATTATATTCATAAAGTAGCAGAAAATATTCAAAAAAGTAAGTCAACACTGGAATGGAGAAAGCAGATTCTGCTGATAGTGATAACTGAAATTAGGGGATCTATATTATATTCTCAAAAGCCGACAATGTTGAATCTGACATTGTCGACACAAGAATAGCAAAAATGCAGAACGTTGAATGGGTAAATGGAAATCTCCGTAAGGGGAGATTTCCATTTACTTCAATGTAGTGCAGTTTTGGAGTTGGTATATTTAAGTAATGGATGGGTGTGGGGGTGCAGAGGAGCTACACCCCTTAGAATTTCTTTTTTTTTATTTATTTTTATGAACATTAGAAATTTTAATAGTTTGATCAATAAAGGTCGACCTTTAGTGATTCAAACTATTAAGCTTTCAATGTTCTAATATGGACACGCAATTAGGAATATGGACAATAGTCAAAAGGTGGCTGCTATTTATTGAAGAAAACTGGCAAAGGAACCAAGGTATTGGGAGCAAATAATTAGAGAGGGAAAGGTAATAGAATGGGAAGAGGCAAATAATTTATTTGGATTGCAGGCTATAAATTGCCTTGCCTATCAATGACTGATGTCAGAGTATAGGCAAACAGAAAGAAACAGGGGGATCCTAAGCAAAAGAACAGCACTGGTAGAGTTTTTAGGATAATCTAGAACAGAAGCTGCTGTTAAAAAGGGATAATTAATAAAGCATGTAAAATACTGCATGATAGCTATAAGAATCAATCAGAGAAGGTTAGGAAGGACTGGGAAGAGAGACTGGATAAGCAGTTCACACAAAGAAATAAGAGTATATACTGGTGTATCTCAGATATGCAACAAAGTCTAGAAGATTTAGGATCTTTGCTTGAAGTGTTTAAATAGATATTTGTATACTCTGAGCAGACTCCTAATAATTTTTCCTCAGGTAGATAGCAAATGTTGGAGGTGTGATGGGGAAAAATGGTAATTGGGAAATATTTTTGGGAGTATAATGAGTTGTCAGACTACTCTATCAGAAATACTGGTTTTGCAATTGGTATAACTAAGGACATTTTTTTTCAGCTATGATACAGAATCAGAATGATGTAGATATGGTAAAGGCCTTCCTGAATCTAAGTATGGGTGCTACTGCAAAAACAATTACTAGAAAATGGAAATCAAAGTCTAAACTTACTGTGCTACAAGTAGTGAATATAAAAACAGCGACAAAACAACCAGGAATTGGATCTTTTGCAAAGGATAGGAGCAAATCACACAGAAAAAAATGGGAAATGTGGGAACAATACATGCAGAACAACATAATGGATGAGGAGGAATGAGGTTTACAAGAAGGCAGGATTTGAATGAGCTATGTAATGTTTGGCTGATAATGATTGAGTAGATTATAAGAGACATATCACATTTGTAACTAAAATATGTCAATATGGTTTGTTTCCATTTATATCAATATATGATTGCCTATGTCAAAAGTGATAATTTAATAAAGAAGTTTCTTGTTAAAAAATAAATAAATAAAACAAAACCCCAACAACAAATCCAAAAAATGTGAAGGCTTGACATTAGTTGGCATTCTTGTGAACATGGTCAGCATGCTGGTCTTTATTTTTGTGGTACTAAGATGTAGCAGATTCAAGGAGCAAGTGGCTGCAGTTGTTGAGAATCTAAATCTATATAATTACCCTAGAGATAACCATTTTCATGTATTTGCTATGCTGAGAAAATAAAAAAAAACTAATATGTAACTCTGTGATTATATGTGACAAATAAAAGTAATCTATTACTTTAGGACCACTAGTAACCAAATAATCTGAGTATAATTGTCTAAAAAAAAAAAAAAAAAAAAAGA
This sequence comes from Protopterus annectens, assembly GCF_019279795.1. NCBI lineage: Eukaryota > Metazoa > Chordata > Ceratodontiformes > Protopteridae > Protopterus > Protopterus annectens. The sequence goes on from NC_056741.1 coordinate 197,600,326, forward strand.
TATCTATATATATATATATATATATATATATATATATATATACATATATAGTTCCCCTTCAGAAAGTCGAAAGGCTGAAATCTCAAAATACATATGGCTGAGACCAATCTGCTTGAAATTTCAGAAGCTTGATCTTCTGAATGGCGATTGGCATACAGCGCAGAAAGGGAGCTTTCACTTCCTTTGTTGTAGTGTGATGTCGGAGTTGGTATAAATAAGTAGCGGGGGTGTGGGCGGTGCAGGGGGGCTTGCCCGCGTGCAGAAACATTGTTTTGTGTTTCTTTGTTTTTTTTCACTTTCAGAAGGTCGAGTTTCTGAAATTCGAGCATATGGCTTCCGCCATATGCATTTCGAGCTTTCAGCTGTTCGACCTTCTGAAGGTGAACCATATATATATATATATATATATATATATATATATATATATATATATATAAATATATATATATACACTCACACATGCACTCACACATGCAGAAATATATAGATATATAATTATTGACTTTTATTAGACAGTTAGCAATATTAACATACTAAGATAGTGATTACATTTAAGAAACTACTATAGTCTCTAGTAATACAAGCCACTGATTCCATATGCTTAAAAGGTAGCCTAATAATTCAACTTATATATTCAGAAGGATTGAATATGGTATTAGGTTAATATTTTAGCTCATGTATAACCACTATAAAGTTCATAGGTTCATAGGTTCATACTAGGCTATCTGCCCGAGGGCATTTATAAGCCTAGCCCATTGTTTTGTGGCTTACGCCACCCCTTTAGTATGGGGAACTATACCCATTATTTTGCTGTGCCTCTGTCGAGCAGTGACACTGAGGTAATTCCTGGGGTATATCTGCGATCTCCCATCCATTGGTCAAGATTTCTCTTGAACAAGGCCAGCGAGGTGCTCTGCCTCACATGTACCGGGATTTTGTTCCACAGCATAGGGAGTCTTTGGGTGATGAATCTATCTCTCCAGCATGTCCTATTAATAGCCGTGTCGAGGTTTAAGTCTCCTGCCCTTGTGGCTCTGATGGATCTAGATTTTTTGAGGTGAAGCATATTCATCAAATCTGGGTTTGACATGGCCTTGTATGTTAGGCAAAGGTCACCTCTGAGCAAGCGGTAAGCGACTGAATAGAGCTGGAGTTCTTTCAGTCGGGCAGCATAGGACAGATTTTTGAGACCCTTTATCCTTTTGGTGAGGAACTTTTGTGGCCTCTCCAGCTGCTGCAAGTGTCGGGTCAGATACATTCCGAATGGGGCATTGTACTCAATCGTTGGTCTGATGAGTGATGAGTAAAGGGAGACTATGACCTCCCTTGATCTAGATGAGAATCCCTTCATGATAAGGTGGGCAATGTAGAAGGACTTCCTAACTACTTTAGCTACATGGGTGTCGAATGACAGACTACTATCAACCTGGGTCCCCAGGTCCCTGATAACTTCTTCTGTGCTCAGTGGATTGCCACCTATTTGGTAGCTAGGGGTAACCTTGTTTTTCCCGAAGGGTATGACTATGCATTTTTGGCATTTAACTTTAGGCCGTGGCTCTGGCACCAGTTATCCGTTTCTGTGAGACCCTTCTGAAGGATATCTGTGTCAGATGTGTTTTCTACTATGGCGCCCAGTTTGCAGTCATCTGCAAACTTTGTCAGCCATAACCCTCCTGTGTTTGCTTGTACTTCGGAAAAGTAGATGCCAAACAAGAGTGGGCCCAGGACTGAGCCCTGTGGGACACCACTTGTGACAGGCTTTGAGTCTGACATGGCGCCAGCAACTCTGACCCTGTGGGTTCTGTCACTCAGCCAGTTTGCAACCCATCTTGTGATGTATGGGTTAACATTTAAGCTGATGAGTTTTTCAATGATACCCGCGTGGGGTATTGCATCAAAGGCCTTAGCCAGATCGAGGTAGGCTGTATGGACTGCCTTTCCCTCATCAATGGCTTTGGTGACTGTTTCGAAAAAGTCAACCAAGTTTAAAAGGCATGATCTGCCTTTGACAAAGCCAAACTGGGTTGGATCCAAAGTCTGCAAATTCCCTATGTCTTTATTTATGAGGTCCATTATGATCCTCTCCATGGCTTTGCAGATAAGGCTTGTCAAGCTAATGGGCCGGTAATTTCCAGGGTCTGTGGAGGCACCGCCTTTGTGAAGTGGGACCACAGTTGCAGTGCGCCATTCCCTGGGTACATATCCAGAGGTAAGACTTTGATTAAACAGCTGTCCTAGCTGTGGGTTTAATTCCTCATTGAGTTCGTGGAGCACACAGCCGGGGACACCATCGGGTCCCATGGATGCTGTGTTTTTGCTTTGGAGAGAGCAGTTCTCACTTGGGCGCTGGAGATGTTTGGGGGCTGCACTCATTTGGTATAGATATCTCTCCTTTTGGGGGAAGGAGAAGTTTGCACTGAACCTGTCAGCCAGTATGTTGGCAATGTCTGTAGGATCAGTAATCTTCACATCATTTTGAACTAGTTCTGAGCATATCTGGGAGTTTCCTCCTAGGTTTCTAACATAGCTAAAGAAGGCCTTATGATTGTCTTTTGAGTCTTTAGCTATTTTTCTCTCGAAATTTGCTTTGGATGATTTTATGAGAGCTCTTAGTTTTTACTTATAGTGATCAAGGGTGTCTTACCTTTTAAGGATTTTGCTCTATCTTGTAGTAGCTTCCTCCTTTTGTTGTAGAGTTTGTTTATGGCTGGGGTCCACCAGACTGGACGCTTGCCTTTGGTACAAAGAGGCTTTGTTTTGCTTGGGATTGCCTTATCCATGCAGTCCTGCAGGTGCTGGTAGAAGGCGTTTGTAAGTGATTCAGCGGCTTGAGTATTGTTTTCCCGCTCGGGGCCTGAAAGGAGACCACACTAGTCTTTAGAAGTGTGAAGTCGGCTTTTGAGAAGTTCTTTACTGTGGTCTTTTTATTTCAGGTGGGGTGGGATGAGGACCTCCAGCGAGATTAGTTTGTGATCTGATCTCACCAGTGAGGGGTATACTTCGGTGTTGAACATTGTGCTCCCATGTTCGTGATGATGAGATCAAGTATGTTATCTCCTCTTGTGGGGATGGTGACTAGTTGTTCCATGGCATTTGAGTTTATGAATTCCAGGAACTTTTGGGCTAGGGTGTTTGGGCTTGAGTAGTGTTCCCAGTCTATATTAGGGTAATTGAAGTCACCTAGTATGATGGTGTTTGGTGATACATTTATCCCCTCTAGTGTTTTCAGGAAGGCCATGTGAGTTTCCTGAGTTTGTGAGGGTGGCCTGTAACATGCTACAATTTGCAGAGCAGTCTTGCCTATGGTTAATTGCACCTGGATGGTCTCCGATGCATCATGCATTGCCACCAGTCTTGAGGTGTGGGTGTCCTTGATGAATATGGATACCCCCCCTCCTTTCTTGGTATTGTCCAGATTTTGGGGCCGGAACGCATGATATGAGGTAAAACCTGATAGCGCTGGGGTGCTCTCAGGAGCCTTGAACCAGGTTTCTGTCACAGCACAGACATCGATGTTCTCCATACTGGGAAGGGCCTCGAGTGCGTGCATTTTGAGATTTAGACTTCTGGCATTGAGCAGCATTACCCTTAGTTTTTTTCCTTTTTGTGTTCTAGGGTGGTAGGTTTAGAATTTGAGCCTTGCCTAAAAAGGCACTATGGGGTGGCAAGAGCCTTTGCCAATATCCGGAATCCCAGGGGTGACAGGTGCAAGCCGTCCCTTGGCAGCGTGGCTTGTCCAGCATGTCATCCCAGGCAGACAGATACTGGATCCCCTTTGAATGACACCAGTGTTTAAGCCAATTGTTAAAGCTGATCATCTTATCTCTGTATTGTGGCATCATTCTTGGTGAAGGTAGGATACTGCTCAAGGTCAGGGTCATACCTGCCTGGGCTACATAATCAGAGAGCTCCTCAATGTCTCTTTTCATGTAGTCCAAGGAGGTACGTCTCAGGTCGTTTACACCAGCATGGACAATGACTGAGTCATATTTGTACCTGCTGTTGAGAGACCTGAGTGCTTGCGTTATGTGGCGGATTCTAGCGCCCAACAGGCAGCTTACTGTGACCTTCTCCTTACTCAGTCTGGTGAGCGGGACATCAGTGTGTCTGACTATGGAGTCACCAATGACTAGTGTGTCTGGCATTGTGTTTGGCCTTAAGGGCTGTGACTGTTTGACACTCTGACTGTGAGGTCTATGTGTTGCGGGTGTTGTGTTCTGAGGTGGTGGTTGTTTGGGTGTCTGCTTTGGTGGCCTCTGCTGTTTTGGTAGATTTTTGATCAGAGCCTCCGAGTATGTCTTTGTGTGTTTATGTGTATGATTTGAGGTTGTAATGGTACTATGTGAGACTGGGTCTATAGTGTGTGTGGTAACCTTCTCCTCCTGACTGGTCTTGCCAGTCCTATGTTGAGAGAGCTCAGCCTCCAGTTTGGCCGTATAGTTGCATCTCTCGCATGTATTTGTGTTTTGTGGGAGGAGGAAAGGGTTGTCTGTGTACATGAGGCAATTGAAACATTGCCTCAATATTCCCAGGTTCACCAGCTGAGCAGGAGAGGACACTAGCAACTGATCCCTCGACATGCTAGAAGGGTAGACGAAAAACTTTAAAAAAGATTCCGGGGACGTGGGTGACCGAGAAATGGGGGGTTGCCTTTTTGGGGTACTATCTATGACAAGAGTGCCGTATCAAGGTAATAAGTACTGTAGGAGCAAGTGCTAGGTTTAATAGATAGAGAATAGTCTACTTGGAGTCAAGTAGAGTTGATCTTTTTAGTTATAGGATACGCTGATTTGATCAGTAGTATAGTTAGAGGAAGGTAGTTTTAAGGGAAAATTTGAAGAGTGGACTTTAGGTAGCCTGAATAGTTTAAACCTGCTTAACCGGCACTGCCCTAGTGTGCAACAGTGGCAGCTCCGCGCTAAATCGCGCTAACGCGCGTTTAGCAGGTTTTATACCAGGGGGCTGGAAAAAGCTAGAAACTGGCCCAAAACGACCAATAAACTACTAGTTACTGGCTGAAACCTCACAAAACTGGACAAAAGGCAGCTCAATGCTTCCCACTCCCACTGGTAAGCAAGGTAGCTTCCCTTCCCCCAAATAAGGCAAGGAAACAGTACACAGGAACTACAACCAAAGCCCAGGAATCAGCAACTCTGAAACTGGACTAAACTAGTAAAGCAGGAAAGCAAGGTAGCTTCCCTTCCCCCAAATAAGGCAAGGAAACAGTACACAGGAACTACAACCAAAGCCCAGGAATCAGCAACTCTGAAACTGGACTAAACTAGTAAAGCAGGAAAAACAAGAGATATTTTTTTCTTTTTTCTTTTTTTCACAAAACAGGCAGAAACAGGTACAGCAAACACTTATAAATGCTATGAATCAGCTACTACAGCTTACACAGAAGAATTTGCTACAAATACAGTCAAATAGTAACAAACAAGGATTTCAAGTGCAATATTAAGTTAAATGCAGTAAAAACAGCTTCAATGTAACAGAAAGGCAGGCGAAATACAGTTGCTAGGTATTCAGATGTGGAAAGCAACAAAAAATATACTTAGTATCAAGAAAAGTCGCTTATTCAGCTCTCTGCAGCCTGGATTACTCTGCTGGCCCACGTGGAGTCTGTGCTGAGTAGGTACAAGCTGAAAGTTTTATATCAGGGGGCTGGAAAAAGCTAGAAACTGGCCCAAAACGACCAATAAACTACTAGTTACTGGCTGAAACCTCACAAAACTGGACAAAAGGCAGCTCAATGCTTCCCACTCCCACTGGTAAGCAAGGTAGCTTCCTTCCCCAAATAAGGCAAGGAAACAGTACACAGGAACTACAACCAAAGCCCAGGAATCAGCAACTCTGAAACTGGACTAAACTAGTAAAGCAGGAAAGCAAGGTAGCTTCCCTTCCCCAAATAAGGCAAGGAAACAGTACACAGGAACTACAACCAAAGCCCAGGAATCAGCAACTCTGAAACTGGACTAAACTAGTAAAGCAGGAAAAACAAGAGATATTTTTTCTTTTTTTTTTTTTTCACAAAACAGGCAGAAACAGGTACAGCAAACACTTATAAATGCTATGAATCAGCTACTACAGCTTACACAGAAGAATTTGCTACAAATACAGTCAAATAGTAACAAACAAGGATTCCAAGTGCAATATTAAGTTAAATGCAGTAAAAACAGCTTCAATGTAACAGAAAGGCAGGCGAAATACAGTTGCTAGGTATTCAGATGTGGAAAGCAACAAAAAATATACTTAGTATCAAGAAAAGTCGCTTATTCAGCTCTCTGCAGCCTGGATTACTCTGCTGGCCCACGTGGAGTCTGTGAGTTATATGATAATGAATGAACAAAGGTATACAAGCAATGAATAGATAAAATGCAGCAATATTAAGGACTGGGATTCACACTCTGCAGGGGAGAATCATATTATGCAGTCGACCCATGTTATCAATAAAACTGCTGTGATGACCCATTTAAACTCATGTAATGTATAAACAATAACAACTAAATATGGTGTAAAATGTACATGATTTCTAATGCAAGTACTTCTCCATATTGTACAAAAAGTGTGTTTTCCTCAATACTGTTTGTAAACTAGACTGGTGCCACTTCAGCACCAGGCCATTTAGATGAGAAGCATTTAAAGAAGTGCTACTCCTTCACCTTTACAAGCAATAATACAGATAGAACATTTTTCAGAAAGTATAAATAAATTAGGTGCCAACAGATGTCTGAAAACTCCCTGATTTTTACCTGAATTGATTACTGTGTTCCAATTAAAGTCATTGCATAATGCCACATGTTAAAATACTGAGCTTTTTTTATATAAGAATACAAGGCATGCCAATGCAAGTCCTGCTATTTTATCAATTATAGATTCATAGATTCATACATTGCTTTCTAAGCCTAGCCAGGTTTTCCCAAAAGAATAATGATGTTCTGTATCCAAATAGAACATGGAGGGCCAGGCGTTTATAAGCTACCTCTGGCCATAAGGGATACGGGTGCCAGGCCTGGTGCAAATTTCCTATTCCCAATCCACTGGTCTAGGTTGCACTTAAACTAGGTATTAGACAAACTCAATTTCACATAGAGGGGAATCCTCTTTCATAGAAGGACACATATCTGTCTCTCTAGCATGCTCTGTTTAAGTCAAAGACCAAATTCAGTTCCATAGACCTTGTATTTCTTGTACTCTTTGACTTACAAAAATATGGTATGACACCCTGTTTACAAATATATAGGAACTTCATAAGAGTGGGGTTTCCAGATGCCGTGTAAGCCAGGCATAGATCACCCCTCATCAATTTATACATGGCTGAGTAGAGGGAAAGGACATTAAGGCACTCTGCACAAGGCAGCTTTGTTACATCTTGTATTCTTTTTGCAAGGAACCTCTGAGGTCACTGTAGTTGCTGCATATGACTGGTCATAAGTCAAAGGGAGCATTGCACTCTATGATTGGTCTGATAAAGGTGGAGTACAGTGAGATAATGACCTCTTTGGACCTAGATGCCATGTCCTTACTTAACATGTTGAGCAACATAAAAGGATTTCTTCACCAATGTTGCCACATGGTGGTCGAAGGTAAGGCTACTGTCCACATGTGTACCTAGATTCCTGACCTCTCTTAGTGGCTTGTTATCAACATATTAATTAGTCAGGATGGTTGACTTACAATTATGCATTTCTTAGCACTGAATTTAAGACCACATCTTTGGCATCATTTGTTAGTTAGAGATAGACCTTCTTGAAGAATGCTAGTGTATGCAGGGGAGTTGATAACCTTCAGCTTGCAATAATCTGCAAACTTAGTCAGCCCCTAAACCTTCAACATTCACTTCTATTTTAGAGAAATAGATACCAAAAAGGAGCAGGTCCATTACTGAGTCCTTGGCGACTCCACTAGTTACTGGCCTCTTGGTGGAGGTTACCTCAATTATTTTGACCTCCTGGGTCCTATCAATGAGTCAGTTGGCTATCCTGTGGGTGATAAAAGTGTTTATACCTAAATTAATAAGATTATCTAAAATGCCCAAGTGGTATATTTAATCAAAAGCCTTGGTCAGATTGAGGTAAGCTGTGTGAACAGTTTTATCTATATACAGTGCTTTGCTGACTCTCTCAAAAATGTCCACCAGACTTAATAGGCATGACCTTCCTTTAACAAAGGCAAACTATGATTGGTCCAATGTTTGCAGGTTAGAGATATCCTCATTTATCAGGTCCATGATGATTCTTTCCATGGCCTTACATATGAGGCTGGTAAGAATTATTGACTTGTATTTACCTGGATCAGTGGTTGGAAATCCTTTGTGTGGGGGAATGACTATAGCCCTCTTCCATTCCTTCGGAAAAAGCCTGACTGAAGGCTCCAGCTGGAAAGTGCTATTTATTAAACATGCCAGGATGTTATTGGGGTCCATTGATGCATTGTTTTTGGCCTTAGATAGGGCATTGATGACCTGCTCTCTAGTGATTGTTGGGGGACTGTGGTATGCAGTATTTCCTTTGGACTACTGGGGAGAGTTGGGGAAGAAATTTGAGGTGAACATGTCAACCAAAAGGTTGTCAATGGACTCCAATTCAATGTGGGTAATGTCATTTACAATACGGTCTGCATATTGTTGCATATTTCTTCTGAGGTTATGAACACAGCTGTGGAAAGCTTTGTGGTAGTCCTTTGCCAGAGAAGCTATTTTTTTTTTTTTGCAAATTTAGTTTTTGAAGTATTAAATAATCTTCTTATCTACCTGTTTAGATGGGTCAGGGGGCATTTAGTATGTATGGCTCTGTTCCTATTACACTTGGCCATTTTTTTTCTTTTGTTGTATAACAAATTGATATTGTGATTCCACCAGGTTGGTTTGTCTTTTGGGTTTGTTTTATTCTTAATACAAGTGAGCACAGCTTACTATATACAGCTATCATTCTGGCAGTACAGAGATTTTGTAAATAGCTCAGCATATGCTATGGTGTTTAGTGGGTTGGGGGTGCTTGGAATTTAGCCAAGGTGTTGCGCAGTAGGGAGATATTAGCTTTGGAATAGTTCTTAAAAATTTTTGGTTTTGCTGGATCCCATGATTTAACTTTTATTTCAAGTAATATTGCCATATTATCAGATCTGATGAGCAAAGAAATTTCAGTGGATGGGGAACATCAGCCCCCCCATGTTTGTGAGTACAAGGTCAAGAATGTTTATGTCCACTGATGTTTCGGCCAACATTACTACTTCTGTTCCAGTTAATATATGAGATTGCTATGTGGGTGAGCGAAGTCATCACTTCACCAATCCATTTCAAACAGTGGGCTCTACAGGTATTGTTTCTCTACCTGTTGAAGTGTGTCAACTAAATGAAAAATTAGAAAGTCTATTACGGAAGGAAACCAGTACATATATGAACATTCTTTGCCTCAAGAGGTATGTGGACTTGAATATAACTCATTGAGGCTTAAGAGCATTCAAAATGCCCACTACTCTATTTGATTTGCAAAACCCAGATGACATCAATTTTAGGAAAAGGTGGATTGAAACCGCACATCAATGTTCTATGGAGTGGGTATAGATTGTGATAGAAAGAGACCTCCTAAAGCAATGTAAATTAAAGGAAGAGGTACTGTTGGTGAGTGCTGAACTTCAAAAACATTTTAGTGTCAGACAAATGGATGAACGGTTGAGAAAGATTGACATCAAGCTGCAAGATTTTGAACATGAACTTGCACAGCGAAAAAACAAGAACATTAATAGGGACATTGAAGATTACAGTACTGACATGGCATTCCTATGGAAATGTAAATCTAATAGGTCAACATCATCACGTGGGAATGGAAAAGATTTTAAAAGTACTTCTGCTTCCAAGTCTGTCTCTTTCACTACTTCGGAGGACATAGAGGCTACTACAAAGGGCAAAATGAAAGCAAGAATTACCTGCTATTACCAGTAGCTCAAAACCCAACAGATTTCAATAATCATTTTCACAACAGCTAAAGTAACCAATTCCAGGTGAGGAAAAGAGGTTGTAACGATTGGGTCCAGCAGAAGAATTCAGAAAGAAACCCTAAGAAATACAACAATAAAACACGATGGAATTGAAAGGTGTGACTTATTTTAGTGACTCTTTAGTGTTAAATTTGTCTGATATTTATGTCTCTGATGCAGTGCTTTCTGTACTAAATTTGAGGTCAAAATGTATCCCCACAGTTCTCTCTAGGTTGCATGTTTTGAAAAGTGAATTATTTCAATTGGGTAGAAAGTTGCATTTAATAGATTTTTTTAATAAACAAAATGATGGGGAGCTAGATGAACTTAATGAAAGTCTAGATGACTCTTTTTATTCATGTTCTTCATATCAAGATGGTTTAAGTGATGATGTTATTAATGCTTACAATACTTTGGATACTAGTAAAATTCATGTTAAGTTTCAGTTTATTCCCCCCGTATATAAATAGTAATATACAAAGTTATATTTCTACTTTGAATTTTCGGGTTGAAAATTTGTATTATGAATGTATACAAAATAAACACAATGTGAAATTTAACGGAAAAAAAAACAATGATATGCTTTTATAGACTTTTTTGCAGACCAAAGAATGGTGATTAAACAGGCTGACAAGGGGAACCAAATTGTGATATTTAACCATGTGCTTCTTCTTCTTCTTTTGGCTTTTCCTTGTTAGGGGTAGCCACAGCAGATCACCTGTCCACTCATGATTGGCATGATTGGCAGTGGAGTTTTACAGTGTCGAGTTGCCAGCCCGGCACCCAACCTTCCACAGAAGACACACACATGCACACACTCACACCTAGGCCCAGTTTAGAGTGTCCAATCCACCTACAACATACCTTTGGGATGTGGGAGGAAACTGGAGCACCCGGAGGAAACCCATACAACCACAGGGAGGACATGCAGACTCCTGATATTTAACCATGTGCAATATGTAGAAATGAGCTATGCTCATTTAAACAGTGGTGATGTGTATGAAGAATGTGATACAACCCAGTATTATGCAGCCATTGAAGAGTACCAAGGTTTGTTAAAAAAAGTTTACATTTGGGGTACTTTACAAACAATGACTTGAAAAAAAATTCAACGTTAATAATACTTGTATAGCATTATTTTACTGTCTAACTAAAACACATAAAGGTATTTTGAACTTGAGTGGAAGACCAATTATCTGTGCAGAGAAGTATTTTTTAAAGAATGTATGTGTTTAGTTGCATGAGTATTTAAAAAAATTATGCTATGACTACACCATCATACATTAAGGATAGACAGGGCTTTTTGAATAAAATTAATAAGGTAGTTTGGAAAAATACTATGTATTGGCTTTACTGCGGTGGTGGTGCTGTGGTAGGGTTGTCGCCTCACAGACATCCCGATCGATTCTCAGTTAGAGCGTCTTCTGTGTGGCGACATGCATGAATGGGCGTTCTTTCATTGAAGGTTGTGCATCAGGCCCGGCAAGTCGGCACGTAAAAATCTACTGCCAATCATTAGCGGACGGGAGTTCCGCTGTGGCGACCCCCTAACCGGGAAAAAGCCGAAAGACACAACAACAACAACAACTATGTATTGGCTTTGCTTGATGTTAAAAGTTTATATATGAACATCAAACATAGTGATGGTATCTGGGATTTGTTTTATTTTTTAGGGGATTCACCTTTATCACATTATTTTAGTTGAATTGGTTTATTTTTGTCTGAGAAATTATTATTTTTTTTATCTTTAATGGTGAATTTTTTCACCAATTCCAAGGCACGGTAATGGGGAAAGCCTTTGCCACAATGTATGCCAATCTAGTAATGGCCAAATTTTTATATATATATATATATATATATATATATATATATATATATATATATATATATATATATAGTGTACATGCATTTGCATGTACGGCCAATGACTGAACGTGAAAATGCTAAAACCAGAACGCCAGGACCGTGGAATGTCAAAGCTGTGGACGTCAAACATGCCGGCCAGGCTACTATACCCCCCTCTTGACTCATGGTAGCGGTTGTTGTGGCAGGTGTGGGATCGGCACTTTCGAATTCGACATTGCGTGTGACATTATGAGCATTCGTGAGTGCGAGATTTGACAATTTGGTTCAGAATTCTGCCGGATCAACCTTTGGTCATGCAACCAATTGGATGTAAACCTTTCTCTCTCTCTCTATATATATATATATATATATATATATATATATATATACATATATATATATATATATATATATATATATATATATATATATATATATACACATGATTTTTATAAATCACAGATGGTAAACTATTTCAGATTTATAGATGATCTAATTTTTTGTGAGATGGGGACAGTTCAGAGGCTCAGTCCTTTACTGAGGACTTACAAATAAATAACATGGGCCTGCAGTTTGATGATATTTAGATAGGACAAGCAGTCACTTTCTTAGATATTGACCTTATGGGTTTATACACTACTATCCATAGAAAGTTTGAACAACAGAATTTATTTTTGTATGGTACTAGTTGTCATCTAGAACACCTTATTTCTGTATTACCATATAATGAATTTTTAAGAATTAATAGGCTATGTAGTTTGAACAGCAATTTTGAAAAGGAAATACTGAAAGTAGAAAATACGTTTATTAGAAGAAGTTATGATATTAATAAGGTTAAACAGTCCAAACTTAAGGTGCTGGAAAACTGGAACAAATCTATGGCTACTATTTGTAGTAATAATAGAGAAAGTGACTTGGTTAAGAGTAACAGAGGGGACAGGAAATTTAATAAAAATGAGAACAATAATAAGGGTAACAAGGAAGTATATTTTGTAACCACCTTTAATATTCTAACTGAACAGATAGTTAAAGAGGTATGACAACACTGGCCCATGTTAATGAGAGATAAAGATTTGACACATTTGATACATAAATATGTTAATATATCTTATAGGAGAGGCAGGAATTTGGCTGATATGGTTGTGCACAGCCATTTTATATCATCAGATATATGGGTATAAGTATTATTAGTATTAGAGGTACATTGCCTTGTAACAAATGTTCTAGTTGCAAATAGATAGTGAATTTCTTTCCTAAAATTAATCAACCTAAGTTTTTTGTGAATGGATGCTATATATGCAGCACAGAAGGGGTAATTTATGCTTTAAAATGTACTTGTAACTTATTTTATATTGGAGGTACAGGTAGAGCTTTTAAAACTCAGTTTCAAGAACATGTCAGAGACATAAAAAAATAAAAAAACTTGACAGTCCTTTGGGAAGTCACTTTTCACTTTTTCACAGTGCTAAATCTGATGATTTAAAATGATGTATTTTAGAGAAAGTTGAGATATGTTTGGGGGAATGTAAAAATATAAAGGACAAATTGTTAAGAAAAGAAATGCTTTTTATTTTAGATTATAATACTTTGGAGCCATTTGGGATCAATAAAGAATGTAATTGGAAATATGTTACATAATTAGGGTTATTGAATAATTGTTTAATTGAATGAGATCTAATTGTATTTAAGGCTGAGTGAATATTTAGAATTTCAGTCTTTGAAGGCTTTTTAGCCAAAGCACTAACTCTAACTCTTTAATAAATGTGCACTACTTTTTATTGAGTTTGTGGCCAAGTTGTTGTTTTTCTTCAAGAATGTTTATACCCCTGGTAGGAAAATGGATCAACTGTTCTGGGATACTGGCATTAACTAAGTTTAGGAATTGCTGGTCTTGTACATTAAAAGTGGTGTAGGATTCCCAAACTATAGAAGGGTAGTTGATATTCCCCATGGACAGGGACTTATAGGTTGCAAAAATATGGTACAACACCCTGTTTATGGTGAGTTGTACATGTATGAATTCCAGTTGGTCATACACTTTAACTAATCTGGATCTGAGGATGGTTTTAATATAGACTGAGACACCACCACCTTTAGTTCCCTCTTCTACAGAAGCTGGTCTAAAGGTGTGAAAGGCATTATAACCTTGCATTGCTGGGGTTCTCTTTGTGACTTTAAACAATGTCTCCATTACTAAAAAGATGTCTGCACTATCTAGGGAGAATCAGGCTTGCAGGGAGTAGAGTTTCTTGTTAAGACTTCTAGCATAGAACAGTACAACCTACTATATTCCTTCATAGGTTTAGTTAAGTGGGTTTATCAGTTTGGAATTGCCTAATCAAGGCACTACGGAGTGGAAAAGGTCTTTGCCAATATCTGAAAGCCTAGACGGGATAAGTGCAGACCATCCCTGGCAAAGCAGTCTAGTTTGTCAACCATGACCTCCCAGGCCATCAAATATTTTACCCCCCTGGATTTATACCGGAAGCTAAGCCAATTATTAAAAAAGATTTCACCAAATAACAATAGCAATAAACATTAAGTCCATGAAATATTTGTAACCTGTTTATCTTTTGGAACCTGAAATACAAGAGGGAGGGGAGAACAAGAGGATAAAAGCAAACATCATAATGAATTCTTTTTTTTTTCTCCAATAATTTTTTATTGGTTTATAAAAGAGGCAATGAATAATAAGACATGACAATACAAGAATGAGAAGTTTAGGCACAATATGAAAATACGTGCTGTATTCCTCTTATAAACATAGGCTGCAAAAAGAAAATAGAAGAAAAAAAACTACATATATATATATATATATATATATATATATATATATATATATATATATATATATATATATGTGTGTGTTGTTGTTTGTCTTTTTGGCTTTTCCCGGTTAGGGGTCACCACAGTGGAACTCCAGTCCGCTAATAATTGGCAGTAGATTTTTTATGGTGCCGAGTTGCCAGCCCAATGCCCAACCTTCAGTCCTTCAGTGAAGGCACGCCCATTAACACATGTCTTTTGGAGGCCACTCGATATACATATATAGTGCTACTGTGAACTCTAGAAAATGAAACCAGGTACTTCTAAAATAGGCTCATGTGCTTGGGATAATAATAGTAATGATACAAATGATAGTAATAATAATAATAAAAGTCATAATCATAGTAGGGGACATTTCAGAATACACAAAACTGAAGTCAAATCATCAGGTTTAATAATTCAAACAATTATTCAGTTGCCCTGAATGATATCAAAAATCAGTTTCCAGAATTTCTGATTATAGTCTTGTTTATTAGGATTATTAATAAAGATTTTTAGTGAGGATATGTATTTTATCACTAGGTTCCTAAAACCACACCAAGATAATTTAGTGCGGTATAACCAATTTTTGGTTATATAAAATGTAGTCAATAAACATAGGGTAATAAGTACATGAAATTTCAGTTTAGATAATCTGAGATCAGTAATGTGTAAAACCGCTAGTTCCCATGATAGGGTCGACTTTTGATAACCCATCTTTTCTAATCTAACTTTGAGTGAGCACCAAAGTTTATATGTGTGACTGCAGGACCAGAGGATGTGCCAAAGATCCGCTTGGGGAAATGAGTAGCATGAACATGATGGGGACATATTAGAATTGAATTTACTTAAAATACATGGGGTAAAATAAGTATTATTATTAATCATCAATTGTGTATAAATTAGCTTTTTAAAAGGAGAAAACTAAATGGTAGATTCTATTGCTCTGAGTTTTGGTCTTCACTGAGGTTACTGTTATATTGATTCCAGTAACTGGAAAAAAGCAATACATTCTGATGTTTAGAGGCCATCAATAATTTTCAGGTGTTTGATAGCATATTTTTTTTCTTTTAGATAGGCTTTTAATGACTTCTATAGCATTAGACATATCTTTTCCAATGCTGGATTCATCCATGACTACCGTTGTTAGAAATTCCCTAATTTGACGAAGAATGATAGTGTACTTCTGTCCAAGTTTTAGCTCATCTCTGAGTTTGCGTAACAATTTATCCTTATGTCTGTATATATCCCATACAATATAATGTTTAATTAAAGGGTAATTAGATAGATTAATCATTTTAGTGTTTAATCTGATATTTGGGTTCTTATGAATTGGCTGTAAAAAAGGGGAAGGTACTTTCTAACGCCATATATTTTATTAGGCTTTGGAAGTTCTTTACTCTTTGCCTAAAAATGCTATTAATAGAGGAGCTACTCAAATTTTTACCTGTTAAGTAGGATAAGGCTTTGGGGTTGAAATTATTACTATTTACATGACTATGCCAGATTTTAACCCAATGAGGGCACCATGTATCATCCTTCTGAGTAAAATTTGAGATTCAGATAATTCTGCTCGCACATATTATCCAATAATAGAGACGAAAATCTGGCAAACTTAGACCTCCTTTTAGCTTAGGATAGCATAATGTCTGACAGCTTATCCCAGTTGCTTTTGGGAACCAGATAAACTTAGCCATCTCTTTATTAATCTTTTGAAAGAAATTGTTAGGGATGACCAGATTTAAGGTGTTGAATTGATACAATAATTTAGGTAGGACATTCATCTTTATAATTGCTGTTTTAGATAAAAGAGACAGATTAAGTTGTTGCCATCTATGAAAATCCTGTAGAATGCCCATCCATACTTTCACAAGGTTATTTTGATACATGGATTGAGAGGTATGATCAAATTGTATTCCTGGATACCTGAAAGAGTAATTAATTCTGAATGGGGACTCCATGAATAGATATTCTTTATGGTCTATAAGGTTAATAGGCAAAATCAGTGATTTCTTTGGATTGATTAGATAGTTCGAGACTTTTGAAAATCTATCTATTGTATCAGATAATCTCTTAATGTCTGAAATGGGGCATTCAAAATAAATATGTAAGTCATCCGCTTGTGCCAATAGACTTACCTTGACATTTAAAGTTTTGGGGATGGAATGCAATGTGATTTGAGATATTGAAAGTAATAGGGGCTCAAGATATAAGTTAAAAAGATGGGGTGATAGGGGATATCCCTGTCTAGTTCCATTCAGTATTCTAATAGGTTTAGATAAGGTCTTATTAACGTAGAGATAGGTATAAGTTTTATTGTATAAGTTTTCAATAGGAATGATGAAACTCTTGGGAATGTTGAAATGGGACATGGTTGTAAATAAAACCTTCCAGTTCACTCTGCCAATGGCTTTACAAGCATCAAGTATTAATCCATACTTTGGGTTATTATTATCCTTATTGAGATGTAGCATAGCATCTAACTTTAAAGTATTATCCCATGTCTGTCTATTTAGCATGAAGCCTGTTTATTCCAGAGAGATTATGAAAGGCAGAACTTTCTTCAGTCTTTTGGCTAAGATTGATGATAAAACTTTAATATCTACATTTAGTTAGGATATAGGGCTGCAATTACGTGAGTTAGATTTTTCCACGGGGTTCTTGGGATTGAAAATTGTTTTGGAATTATTTAGATGATAATCAGATATTCCATAAATTTTAATATGGTTGTATACTTTCAATAGTACTGGTGATAAAATCAGATTAAAAGTTTTATAGAATTCTGAAGTATATCCATCCAGGCCGGGTGCCTTGTCCCTTTTCAATCTCTCTATAGCATCAACTATTTGTTTTAGTTCAGGGGGAGCATGTAGGAATTCATTTACTTAATTTAGGGAATGTTATCTTGACAAGGAAGTCTGTTATTTCTTCATAGAAGGTTGTTGATTATTCATGTTGCATAGTTCAGAATAGATCAGATGAGAAAGATCAAGTATTTAGGTATCTGATTTAAGTACCCTATCCTGATGATGAAGTAATGAAATTCTGCCTGTTTTGTTGTCTATTTGCAAAAATACTAGCCAGGGCTTTGGATGGGAATTGTGCCCATTCTGAATATCTGGCTATGCATTTTAGTTCATACATAGAATAATTGTGTTGATGTAGTTTGTGTAGTTGTCTTTGGGTATTATTTATTAGGTTTTCAATACTCGGATCTGGTCTATCTTGATACTTCTTTTCTAAATTTACCAAATCCGCAACTAACTTACTTTCTCTTTCTATTGCAATGCTTTTAAAATGGGTAACATTTTGGATAAGGACCCCCTGACCTGTGTTTTACAGGCCGCCCATTGGATATCATACGGGATATTTATGCATTCCATGCTATTATCTAGTTGCGTTAAAATGTCAAATATTTCCCAAATTACCTCTGAATTAGATTATTTAAGGACCACTTACAGGTCTTGACCCTTTTTGTCAAGTTGGTAGAAAAATGTAGCTTTAAGATAATTCGAGAATGATCCGAGAAGAGCCTCGGTTCCACATGATATTTAATGCCCCATTCTGCCAGTGATTCTGAAATAAGAAAAAAATCTACCCTAGACCATGTATTATGACATTTGGAAAAATATGTGTATACACCTCTCCTTTTTTGCCCTTCACCACATGAGATAGGGTCTATTAAGCATAGATCAGTCATTAGCTCACCTAAGGCAGTTGACACCTGCAGATTTTGAGAGAGAGGGTTGGGTTGCTAGTACAGTCTATCCCAGGATCAATAACCGCATTCCAGTCCCCACCTAATATAAGCTTATGGTCAGGAAAATTACGTAGGATACTGCGGATTTTTAAAATAAAGTCCTGTTTCTGGCAGGGACCAAAGACATTAAGAAAGAGAGTTTGTTTTCTATTGAATGGATAAAATAACACTATCTGCTTTTTTCATCTGAGTGCTGATCTAAAATTGTTAACTGAAAAGACTTTTTAATAATAATAGCTACACCTTTTGATTTTGAATTATGCCCAACTGCAACTATTTATTTAATGCACTTTTTGGTTAAAAATCCTTTCCAGTCCTCTCTCAACATGTGTGTCTCCTGTAAAAAACATATATGTGCTTCAGATTTAAAAATTAAATGCATCAGTAAATTTTTCTTACTTTTATCTTGTCATCACCTCACATTTCAGGAATCTATGATCCACATTCCCAGGGTATGATTTGTGAAACAAGTGTTACCATTAAGGAGATGTGGTATTTATGAATTACCAGGCTTCAAAAGATTAGAATAAACATAATGAATATAGGGGCAAGAAATAGATGTAGATAGAATAGCATGTTCACAGCAGCACTAACACACTCTTTTAATAGCAATCCTGTGCCTACGCACCTACCCCAACTATATGAAAGAGTATGGTAAAATACAGTTACAAACATAAATACAATGAGGTGTTTTCCAATTTGAAAGATTGTGTAACCTAAGCATAACATTACACACAGTACTCTTAACAGTTTCAAAACTCTAAAACATATATACAGTAGCAATGTGATTCCTAGAGTCATCTTCCTTACCCTTCTAACAATAATCCATTTCTCTCCTACCACAAAGTACAGTAAAATAAGGTACAAAATAGCAACCATGCTGTTATCTGAGTAAAACATTTCCGTTAAGCCCTAATTGGTAACAATATAGATGCAGAAATCCATACTAAAAACATATTATTAGGGAAGAAAAGTATCTAAACTGACAAACATAGGAGTATAACTTTATATGAAAAAAATAGTGTATATATACTCAAAGGTATTTTTTCCAAAAAGATAAAAGGTGACTAGGACTGGTATAACAGACTTAATATAATAATATCTTGTTATATCAGCACATAGCTTATTATAACAAAACATTTCTTAGTATTTAAACATAAGGCTGATCAATATCCCTAGCCCTCCTGCCATTTCAACTAACCTCAACTATTAAAACAAAGTGGCTACACAGAAGTTATAGAATTTAACATCACTATTCATTGGTTACTACAGAAGTTATAGAATTTAACATCACTCTTCATTGGTTACCACAGAAGTTATAGAATTTAACATCACTCTTCATTGGTTACCACAGAAGTTATAGAATTTAACATCACTCTTCATTGGTTACCACAGAAGTTATAGAATTTAACATCACTCTTCATTGGTTACCACACTAAAACTTCATTAAACAAAAGCATCATTAGAAGATAGGAGCCATTCATAGTTGGCTGTGTTTGCACTACTTGTGCATATGCTGAGATTCTGGTTTACACAGGTTGATTAAGAGATGCTTACTATTTGGCAGCATTAGTTATATGAAATGAGCTGCACATTATATTAATTTCAGAGCTGAGTTCCAACAATTATGCTACTGCCCTTAGTATCTCCAGCTGATAAGCAGTTATTGAGTAGCAGTTTAGATTGTTTAAGCTAGAGCTATCATCAGAATGGTAACCAGTTTTTAAAAGCCCACATTTTGTTTCCCAACGTACGTTATTCCGTGTTATTTATTTAAGAGATGTTTTATTCTTTAAATATGTGAGCTCTTTACCTTTAGAGCTAGATTGTGAATCCTGCATTAAAGAAAAGCAGCTCGGCCATTTGCATGTTTATCCTGTCAACAGAAGGCATCTCAAGGCAGTTCATATTGCTAAACCAGCTGTGTGTTGTCTTAATGCTGCCTAGGACAGACTGGAACATAGCTTTGGCATCCCTGAAGTCACTGAGGATACTTTATTCAAGAGGCTGCAAATTTGTATGTAAATATCTGGCAAGAACAATCTAAAGTTTCAAGAACTTAGTGACCTTCTTTCCGAACCTCAGCTAGCCAAAGAAGGCACACACCTTCCAGGCCTCAGTTATCTGGACACTGCTCATGGGGGTAACCTGATAGTTTCAAAGCTCCCATATGATATCCAAGGAAGATGGGCAACAGTTGGATCAAAGTACAAGGAAGCAAACAGAGTCTCCTTTCCCCCATTTTCCTTCTTCTGCAAATTCATCAGGAAAACTACAGAGACAAAAAAAAATGGCCGATGATTCTCCTTTGGAGAGTCCCACTCTCCATGTCCACCCTCTCCTAAGCCTGCAAACTTGCAGAGCTCATACATAGACTGCAGAGGTGCTGCCTTAGTTAAATGGACTGATGTCTTACCTACACCATCTACAGTTACCAACAAGGGTGATCAAAGCAAGAAAATTAAAAACCCAAATCGCCAGTGCCCCATACATAACAAACTGCACCCACTCAGAGAATGTACTGCCTTTAGGAAAAAGGACCTGCAAGAACACAAGGAAGTTCTTAAGAATTTTTGGGTATGTTTTAAATGCTGTGCCTCCATCAAGCATGTTGCTAAGGACTGTAAAGCCATTATCAAGTGCATAGAATGTGACAGTGATGATCATGTACAAGCACTTCATCCATTTCAATATACTTCTACCCCATCCACAGTTAACCCTCCCAAGGCAAAGCAAGGCAGGGAGAACATAGAACAAATGATGGCTCCTACTTCAGTTGCTGCCACATGTATTAAAGTCTGCAAAGAAGGACTCCATGACAAATCTTGTGCAAAAATATGCTTGGTCCATGTATACCCCAAGGGTCATCCTGAAAGAGCTGTAAGACTGTATACTATTCTCGATGAGCAAAGTAATTGATCTCTTGCAAGATCAAAGTTTTTTGACATGCTCAACATAATGGGATGCCCTTCCTTACACTCTGGGCACTTGCGCTGACATTGCAGAAGTTTTTGGCAGGAGAGCTAGCGGTCTTATAGTAGCTCCTCTCAATGGCAACCGAGAAATTCCACTGCCCACTCTTAACGAGTGCAACCAGATTCCAACTAACAGGCAAGAGATCCCTACCTCAGAAGCTGCTTTTCATCACCCTCACTTGAAGGTCATAGCTGGCAAAATACCACACTTTGATGAAGATGCTGAAATTCTGATACAGCTTTGTACAGACATACTGAGGGTGCATACAGTACGTGAATATATCAATGGCCCAAACAATGCTCCATATGCCCGATGTTTGGACCTAGGTTGGGTTGTCATAGGTAATGTTTGTTTAGATAAGGTCAGGAGACCTAACAGGGTTACTTCCTTCAAGAAGCATGTTCTACTAAATGGGTGTAATACTTGATTTAAACCCTGTCCTCATCACTACTGTGTAAAAGAAAAGTTATGCATTAATGGTAAGCCACAGGAAGTCATCCAAAGATACAACTATGGCTTAGACCCCTGGGATGATAATCTTGGCATTATGGTGTTTGATACCACTAGTGCAGACAATCAGTTGGTGGTCACAAGGGAAGACAAGGAATTCCTGAAAATTATAAGTGAAGAATTCTATAAGGGCAACTCCAATATTTGGGTGACACCCTTACCATTCCATACCCCAAGAATGAAATTGCCAAACAATAAGCAGCTTGCTGAGTCATGGTTTATTTCACTGGAAAACACCCTAAACAGGAAATCTGCAATGAAAGAGCACTTTGTTGAGTTCATGCAGAATGTGTTTGATAGAGATCATGCTGAATCTGCACCTCCCCTAAATGAAGGGGAAGAATGTTGGTACCTTCCATGTTTTGTTGTATATCACCCTTACAAGCCAGACCAAATCAGAGTGGTCTTTGACTCAAGTGCTTGTTATGATGGTGTTTCTCTTAATGACCTTCTCCTCTCTGGGCCTAATCTGAACAATAATCTAATTGGGGTCTTGATCCATTTCAGACAAGAAGTGATTGCATTAATGGCCGACATCCAACAAATGTTCATTGTTTCATTGTTCGCGAAGGCAACAGAAACTACTTCAGATTTCAGTGGTACCACAATAATGATGTCAATGACAAGGTAATAGACTATCGGATGAAATAACAGTAACAGCCCATCTTGTACAGCCTCAATATATGGGTTGAGAAGAACTGCCCAAGAGGGTGAAATGGAATTTGGGTCTGATGCATGTCAGTTTGTTGAAAGAAACTTTTATGCAGATGATGGGCTTAAATCTTTTTCCACAGAAGAAGATGCAATCAATTTCCTTGCCAGAACTCAAGATATGCTGGTTGTATCTAATCTCAGACTTCACAAGATAGTCTCCAACAGCATCAAGGTAAATGGAACCTTTCATTCTGAGGATCATGCTTGATAGTCTAAAGAACTTTGAACTAGTGTCTAATATTGCTCTCATGCAATGCAGCCTCGGGCTGCTTTGGAATGTCAAGCAAGGCTCATTCATATTTGAAACATCAGCTTGTGACAAGCCCTTCAACAAACAGGGAGTTGTGTCTGTAGTAAATATCATCTATGATCCA
Source organism: Protopterus annectens (assembly GCF_019279795.1). Lineage (NCBI taxonomy): Eukaryota > Metazoa > Chordata > Ceratodontiformes > Protopteridae > Protopterus > Protopterus annectens. The sequence goes on from NC_056741.1 coordinate 197,623,288, forward strand.
CTGGGCTTCATAGCACCATTTACCATTCAGGACAAGATACTATTAAGACAGCCCACTTCTGAAAATGTGGATTGGGACACTCCTTTCCCCAGAGAAAAACAACGAAGATGGGAAACATGGAAAGATTTTGCTACCTGAATTTGTATCTGTTCCTGTTCCTGCTTGCCAGGTCTTCAGAGGCATCAGCAATGGCAATAATTCATTATGATGTTGGAGAATCCAAGATGGTGGATGTCCTATAAACACCCTCTCCATGATGCTCCTATCTAAATAATATATTTTTTGTCATTTTGCCACTCATCTACATTCAATAAGTTAAATTTTAACTACTGTTTACCTCTTCAAACTGCATCTACATCGATTTGAGGAATTTTGGATCCATACTGAGAGATTATATGCTGTTTGCTGTTCTAAGTTTTAATATCTCCAGGGAGCAATCCACCAAGTATATACTCTAGGCCTGAATAGGCACATTACAAGTTTATTTTGCGAACAGATTGCTACTGCTGCTAAGACATGTCAAGAGAATCTGAAAACATGGAGACACAAACCAGCAAAACCAAACTGCCTGGAATAGTTTCTCCTGAGAAGGAAATTCTTTCTAAAAGACAGAAAATTAATAAACAGCAAGACAGTTCTAAATCCAATGCCAAACAGAAGTCGGAGGCTAACATTCATATGAAAGATCTCAAGGAAGTATTGTTACCACTACAGATGGTCGTGCAAGGTTTCTCTGAACAGTTTTCAGGCTTGGGTAATAAACTAAATCAGGCTATGGAACATATAGAAAACATTGAACAGACTGCCAAAAATAATGAACTGGAAATTGCTTTATTAAAGGAAGAATTGAGTGCCAAAAACTCCACTTTATTGGAAATCTAGCAAAGCGAGGAGTAGAAGAAACAATATTATAATAAGAGGTCTGCCAGAATTATGCAGCAGCAACCAGTTGATTGAGACCATTCTACAATTGTTTGATTTCATCTTAATACATTCAGAGGAGCTGGGACCAAGCCACCTGATGAGCAAATCTAATTCTTCAGTAGCTGTAATGTCCAGATCACCAACTGTAGACTTAAAGGTGGATTTCCAGTCTCTGTAGTTCTCAGGTCTGTCATCAAATCGTGTGAGGCCAGTTTTGATAAGATCTTTGCAAAGCATGTACTTTACAACCTGTGACACTTCTGCGTCTTCAGACTTTAAGTGAGGCGCTGTTGATTGAACAGTGTTGGTCCCATTAACAGTGGCACCATTGCTGAATGACATTGGGACATACAGTTGTGCAAGGGCATTAAGCTGCAAAACTGACCAAGAGTTCATGAGAGCAGGAGCTTGCAATGGTGCAGGGGCTCAGTTGACAGAAGATTGGTGACTACCTCCATAATGGGGTAAGTTAGCTTGAGCAGGGCTAGGTGTGTCGTAGTGACTTTGGATGAGAGGTACTGCAGCAGTAGTCACTGGAATAATAGCTCTAAGGAAGTGTCTGTGGCTTCAGGAGCATCGGATAAGATGGAATGCTTGCTGCTTTGGTTGAAGACATAATCTGTAGTGCATTTAAGATAACTCTCCATGTCCACTGGACCTATGCTATCTCTGTGACTCCCACTAGCAGCTTGCTCTGGAACTCTTAACCTTGTCATTGCTGTGGCATGTTCACACTGTTTTTCTAAGGCCTCTATTTCAGCCCTTTTGCAAATAGCTTCAGCCTGCCTTTATGCTTCCCTCTGTGCAGCTTCTGCCTCTCTTTCTGCCTTTTTGTGTGCAGCTTTTGCCTCTCTGTGGGAAGCTTTTGCTTCTCTGTAAGCAGCTTCTGCCTCTAACTGAGCCTTCCTTTCTACAAAGGCTGCCTGAATCTTAGCAGCTTCTGCATCAGCACAGGCTTTGATAAGTTGCTCCCTGAGCGTGGAAGATCTAGACTGTGAAGACATACCAGATTTGGTGGTGTCTGGTAGATGCAGAGTGAATAGATCTGGATTCATGGAATTATGTAATTCTAACTTCAGCCTTCATCCTTTTTTGTAATCCCTGTCATGATTAAGCTGATCAAACCTCTTTAGTTCTTCTTGTGCTTCCTCAGTGTTATATCTCTGTAAGAAATTGACATATTTTATGCATAGTCTCTGATAGCTTTGATAGGTAGAAATAAATTGCTTGAGTACACCCTCTAATTGCAGTGCATCACAAGCAGGTTGAGAGAGGGCAGCATGCATTTTGCACTTACACTTGGAGGATCAAAGATTTGATCTTGGTCTGCAAGTAATTCTGCATTGTGCTGTGTATCAGCCTCTGCTAAAACTGTACTGCTTTGATGAGACATTGTGCTGGTAATAAAACAGTTAATGCTAAAGTATTTTCTGAGGCAGGGAAAAATATCAAAAATGTATCAATTCTGAGCTACCTGGGTTTGCAGGGCATTAGTTTGCAAGAAGCTAGGCAGTGCAGAAAATGTCACGTTCAGTTTCATAATGGTGCAAGCATTACAAAGGGAAGAATAAAACAGTTTCTCTGAAGATATATGCATATATATATATATATATATATATATATATATATAAACACATTCCTTGCAAACAATCATTGCTGAATTGCTGACTCACCAAAGAATTATGCTGTGTAGTATCTTGCAGGCATGTACAGGCCCAAGTGAGCAAGCAAATCTTTAGGAGACAGGCCTACTCTCTAAACTTAAAAGGTATTAGGTTTCAATAGCTGTCCTGTGCTCTGAGACTGTTCTGAAATTTCCATAATCTGCCAAACATATTCACACTGTAACTTATTGATTGAGTGAGATCTTTATCAACAAAGAACTGTACAGGTACAGGATACAAACTTATTCTCAAGTTGCACTTTCAAAGTCCATCTACAGCACCTCACTGAATATTCCAAAGTGTTCAATATATTATTTATTTGACTGTTCTGCCTCAACTGGCTGTGCATATCAAGTGTAATCTCCTTATCTGTAGCAAACTGTATTGAGAAGTTTACTCACCACCACAGATAGTGTTAGCAGACTGTGACTCAATCAAAATGTCACCTGTGGAGACCGTTAAATAGTTTAATTTCCAAACTGTGTAGATCTTAATACAAGAAATCATTCCAAATAGGTCAAATAATGATGCTTTGACACACTCCAGCAATAGACATGTGGTTGCAATGGATTCTAACACACAACTGAAGAAAATGGGAGAGGAGGGAGGAGTTAACTAACAGAGCTAGGCTACAGGAAACAGCTAGGACAAAATACAAGAAAGTCAATTTCTTAGCTGAACAACGAACACACAAGCATGTGTTACATGGCAACCTCCTTTTTTTAAATAATTTATTCCCTTTCAGGTTAACAATTAACCTATGTTTGTGAAGGTTAGATTGTAAGTAGCAAAAATATCTCACTTGAATCACAGTAAGTCAAGGTAAAATTAGTCATATATATCTCTTAAAGATAGGCTACGTGATAGTGCAAGTAATTTTGAAGAGGGCTGTTATGAGATGTGCATGGTGAGTTGGTCTGATGTTGTGACCTACTTGATATAAGTTATCCTGTAGACACTGATCTGACAGTGCTGTGAGAATGTGATTGGGACCTCAAATGAGAGGTTCTGCTACATGTAGATGAACACTGACATGGCCTGCATGAAAGCTCTTGTGCATGTTCTTCTGACTAACTACAGTGCTTTCTTGAAAAGCACTTGTAATTTCATTTGATCTGCCCTGATATGTCTGAACAGTATCCTGTCCTCTTCCCTTTCCAAGAGTGACTCCTGTATGACTATGGTAAGTCCTGTATAGTGTACAGATGGAGGTAGTCGTGGATGATTGATGTGCCACCATACTGCAAATCAATCAGATTATGGCATTTTCACTACTTTGTGTCATTTCTAAGTAGTGCTTGGAAATCCTCACTCATAAACTTGATGACTAAAATTCTAAATAGGTTGTCCATAGTACTTTGAGCCCTATCAATGTAACAACACATTTGCTGCTGGGCAGCCAATACTTTACATGTTTCCTGGGGTAGCTTTAACAAATTCCTGCACTTGGCTATGCTTTTGTAAAATTATCACTGTGGACACTGTTACCTCTGAATGTCTGGTATCATCTTGAAAGTGCTACTCTAGGTATGAAGATACTGCTGTACAAATGCATGGGATTTCGACCTGCACAAGTGTGAGTGTAATGTTAACCTGTACAAGTGTAAGTGTAATGTCGGCATGTGCTTGACTCTGTGATGCACTGCCTCTTTCTGCAGAGTTACTAACATGTTGTGAGGTGCGAGATTCTGCCATTAAATGTGGGGACCATGTGTCACTTTTCTCAGGCAGTCTCATACATATAATTATGTTGTCACTATCGCTAGCTTCAGTGATCATTCTGCTGTTCATATCCTCCAAATGTATTGGTATAGTGGAACTATTTGTTCTGCTGCTGACCATGTAAAATGATTTGAAGACATTGTTAATAAAGAAATAGCATACTGTACTGTATGCTTATTAAAGAGGCATGGAGCACACTTTCCATGTATACTGCCTTCATTGTCCTTCTGTGCAGATGTGGAAAGTTCACAGATTAATAGTAATTGTCACGTGTTTAATGTAATCATTCCATGTCACCATTCAATTCTGTATATAAATGTATGCTGTTGTTTTAAAACCAACCTTCCTGAGCAGACAAGTGCTGCTGTAGATGTTAATAAAGGCCAGTGTTCACAATACCTCTGATTGTTCCAGTGCCATCATGTTCTGTCATAGTCATCCTCATGGATGGATAAGAGGTGTTTCTCAACTGGTGTTAAAGGGGTAATTGTTGGAGGACCACCAGTACTGGTATGGGCAATTGCATTCTGCCTCACCTAGCTTCTAGCATTCAATACCATATAATTTGTCATTTTCTTGTACCATTTTAATTTGCAGTGTCTGCCACATATTGCATTAATGTCAAGGGCAACTTGATTCTAGGTTTTTGTCCTCTTAGCTTGCCCCCCCCATTTACAAAACAGATGATTCCCAAATGTCCTAAGGGCTGTCATGTGGATCCAATCTACTTCATGGCTGAAGATGTCCTTTCTCTGACTTGATACCTTGCTTTGCATAATTACATCACATGAGAAAAAGGACAGGGTAAAAAAATATATATACGTTGATGTAATCATCAGTCAAGCAACACAACAATGACTATATGTGTCTTCCAATTTGGATTAATTGGGGCCTTGGTTTAATGTCTCATCTGAAGGATGACACACTCAGGAGTGGAGCACCCCCTTATGCTGCATTGTAGTGTCAACAATCAATATGCCTGGCTTACTGCATCACAGGTGAGTGTGCATCATGGATACTACAGGACTATGAGCTGAATCAAAATGGAAGGATAATGGGAAGTGTATCAGTCAGTCATTCTTTAGTACCATAAACTAGTGTTCTACAGAAAAAAATAATTTCTACTTTAATAAAGGTGCCATCATTTTTCTACAAGTCTATAACGTCTTCCACTGTAAACTTGCAATGTGTTTCTCCAATACCATTCATTATGAAGTTAAGTAATGGTTTCTAATTTACATATACATTTCCAGCATGGTTTACACACCTGCCTGTCAAAATTTGAGACCGCTGATTCAAAGGCAAACATATTTATGCAAATTTTATGTCACAGTAATATACTTACAGTAAAACAGCATTAAAATTCCCACAAATTGTATCACTTTCAAGAAAAATATAACCAGACAAGGTATCATGATGTATTTCCAGTCTGTAGACTTCTTTAGATGAGCTGAGGAACAAAGGAACAATATTTAATTATGTTACATTCGCTTATATTTACTGCAACATTATTACTTACTTCACCAAGACTGCAACTAATGTGGCAGGATAATACACTGATAAAGATCTTGGCAGATAGGTCCCCAACACACACATACACACACACACACACACACACACACACACACACACACACACACACACACACACACACACACACACACACACACACACACACACACACACACACACACACACACACACACACACACACACACACACTGGACCAAAATATATTAGTTTACTAATAAAGCAAATAACAATTACTAGTACAGGAAATGTAACATTTTCTTGAACCTGATTGCATAAATGTGCAGTGTTTGTTATTATCTGAACAATAATATAACAATAACCTATGGCCAGGTGTGGGTGATGCTGGATTTACCCATGGTTGGCATGGGAAGCCCTCATGACCAAACAAACTCAACCGTGGGTAAATTCAGTATTACCCACACCCAGCTGTGGGTTATTTTTTTATACAATGACAATATTTAAGAAAAAAGTTAGCTACTTTTCTTAAATAATGTCCTTGTATAAGCGTGCCATGCTGCTCTTCCTAGATTTCTCCCAGTATCCTGGGGCTTTCCTGATGTACTGCACATGCATATGGGACTTTTGCTCCCATGCTTACTCAGTACATCAGTGGTGTGTAAAGGAAGCAAAGGAGAAAGGACGATCTCCGTTGATTTTTTTTTTTTTTTAATTAAAAATCCATACCAACTTTAAAACCAATGATCCTCAGCTCCTCTTCACCACTAGAAGCTTTAAAATGTTATTTATTTATTTATTTGTCTTTTAGTAACCAGGTTAGTCCACTGGGCTGGTGGCCCATTTTCAGTGGAGACCTGAGGACAAAAGCTCCACACACAAAAGCAAACAACATAGTTTACATATACTAGTGTACATAAAAAAGTGTACAAGGCAACAAAATATTATTGCAGTAAAAATAAAAAAAAGATCAATTAACTATTCTTATAAATTCAAAATAGTAGAACATTGTAAGTTTACAGTATATCATCAGAAAAAAATTAGTTTACAAAATTGTAAATTTGCAGTATAGTCCCAACATTATGGAGTTCATTGGGTACAAAATAAATACATGAAATAAATAAAATCAAAAATTAAAAAGAAATGCGATCACCTTGCTCATTTAGACATTCTTCACTTTTAGAATAGCATATCTTTACCTTATTATTTCCTTGCAAATTCATTTCTATAAATGTTTTAAATCTATTATATGAAGTACATCTTTTACCAAAGTATGTTTAACCTTATTTATTCTTTGTAATGGAATGTCTGTATATGTACTGAATCTATTGTATGTAGTATATCATACATCCTCTGTATGCTGTCCTATTACATATTCTGTATAATGTTACTTGTATGTACTACATAGTTGTATGTACTGTCTTAATGTGGAGCCTTTCTCCTCAAGCCTCCACTGAAAATGGGCTCTTATGGCCCAGTGGACTATCCCAGTAAACAAATGCATACAAATAAATAAATAAATAAATAAATAAATAAATAAATGCACAACACTCCTTGAGCAACCTGTGCATCCTTTTGTCTGGTTACCACTGTAGCCTAATGCCTAAATTAAAGACACTACTGTTGTTTATCTCCATAACTGTAGTGATGAAGGATTTCTGAGACAGCTGACTGAAGCAGCTAGGAAGAGAATTTATTTTGTACCCAATTAACTCCATAATGTTGGGACTATCTGGTTTTAAATTGTGAACGGGTTTGTTTGTTAGAAGCAATATGAGTAGGGCTTCACCTTGAGCAACTCACTAAGTAGGGATTACTGGAAGTTCACCATCTTTGGCACTTTTTATGCCGGGGAAGTGGCTATTGGACACATCTGTTTCATTGATTTTGGGGAATATATAAGCAAGCTTCTACTGGAGAAGAGGAAATGAGGACCATTGGTTTTAAAGTTGGTACAGATTTGTTATAGACCAGTAATGCATTACTTTTTTAGTTAAAAAGAAAAAAGAAACTGGGAGAATTTCAATATATGGTAGAAACAGTATACAAAAAAATAAAAGGATGATCAGGTGGATAATGTATCTGATTTTATTTTTCTCTGTCCTGTCTCTCTCTTGTTGGTTTGAAGTGTCTAGTTTTGCAAGCGTATGTTTCTTTTTTTAATGAAGGAAAAGTAAAATTTTTATTGCATATATTAATGGAAGAAAGTCTGGGTAACCGTACTTTTTCCCATTGGTATATGCTGGATTTACAATGGGCTTGCTGGTTGTGCTGACCAATCAGCATGCTGTTTTTTGAATGTTAATGGCCAGTCTTTGTGCAATCTAAAATAATTAATGTGCTATGTACATTGATGATCTTAGTAACAGATACTATGTCATAAACTGTGTCATTCAAACAAAATTAGAAATTCTTGTTCGATGAAAGAAGTTATATTTCTACAGGAGGCTATTTTGAAGTAGTCAAATATTGATGTTCTCAGGAAGATATACTATTTTTAAAGCATTTTAGAATAAGATCTAATATGATCTCAAATTCCAATTAACATTTGTTGCATATGAGTTATAGAAAAACAGAATGTACTTTAAAAAAACAAGTAAAACACTGTAACATTAGATGCTTAACTTATATAAAGCTCAAATGGGCACTAATAATGTATGTTTGCCTGCAGATAGGTACTTCAGTATCTGAAAAAATATAGGATGTATTGAAAGTACTTATTGTCATGAAAGCCTCAGAGTGCCATGCATATTTTTTAATTTCAAAAATTTATTTCCATAAACATAACTGAAAAAATAAATTTGTACACATAATTAAATTAAACTTCTTCTCCTCATCCCTCTTCACCTGGAGATAAAATAATAAATGCAATAATTCCATTAACTTAGTTTATTTTATTATTGTGACAGACAATTCTGAATTTCATATAATTTTCAAGATAAACCACCATTTTTTAATTGAAAATTTACTATTCTCAGAGACAGGCTGATTCCAGGAATCAGTCTTCACTACCATACTTGCTAGTTACAAGAGTCTTTAAATAAAACCAAGTTAGTTCATACAGTCTATTCAAGATCCATATATAACAAGTGAAGTAATGCACAAAAAACCAAAGACAAGCAAAGAATAATCCACGACCTTGAAGAAAGGAACCGGAACTCTGCTAAAGTCCACAAGGCTGTATTTTAATTTTAAGGTTGTGGATTATTCTTTCCATATATAACAAGACTTTTCAACAGTGATTTGGTTGGTCAAAATGTTCTCAACTAAAGAATGGCTGGTATTCCAATATTTATGTAAATGTGATTAGGCTTTCTGAGAAATCCGTGAATAAGCAAAGTTGAGCTATGATTCATAGAGACCATTTATTCCAAGGCTTGATGACCTTGAATGTGTTTATGCAAATGTGCAAATAATGAGATGAAAATGAGTGATCCAAATCTGCATATGATAATGAAGTATGCTTTATACCATTTCTGATTCATTGTTATATCGTCAAATCTATCAGGAATGCAACTGGCAAAAATACTGTCAATTGCTATGAGCTTTACTATTTCTAGGTCTGAGTTACTTGTCTTGTCTGGGCCAAACCTGTTTGCACCCAGCAGCTCTCACCAGCCAAGAAGGCAAAAATATAAGTAACTTTGATAATCAGGAAAACCTTGATAGGGTCATAGTGGACAGGGGCATTATAAGGTTCTTAATGGGCATGTTTGATCTCATAGGGGCATTGGAGGAAGGCATAGAATTCTTATTCCTGTAGACACCAAAGTATGTATATTCCTCACTATACTTGCTATAAGGACCTTTGAGAGATAGAATGGAGGTACACTGGGGATCCCATAGCCTTCTGCCTTTGAGGATACTGCAGCAGTTCCTGGATGTACTCTTGGCAAATGTGGATCAGTACATCTATTTCCCACTGTCACATCAGGACCAAGTCAGGATTATGCATGGCTTTTATGGCCTGGCATATTTCACTGAGGTATTCGGTAGGATAGATTGCAGCCATGTTGCAATTATGGCCCCTCCTAATCTACAGGGGGGAGTGATACTGCAATAGGGAGGTCTACCAATTCATCAATTGTGAGGTAGTGTGTGATGCATGGGGGTGGATCACCAATATCTCTGCCTAGTATCCTGGCATTGTACATTATTCCCACATTTGGCACAATAGCTCATTCTCCCTCCTCTTTCTGCATAATAGGATGCCCAGTGGTCATCTTATTAGTAAGTGAAAAAATATTTTTGTATAGTATTTAAGTAGCTATTCACATTAAAGTGTATTGCTATAACTAATGATTTTTCTCCTGTTTTGTTCCCCCTTTTTCCTCCTTTTTTTTTCAGGTGATGCTTGATTTCCACTGGAGCACAGTTCATAGGATCATAGGATTACAGGAGATTGCTACCAATTTCATCCCAATACTACCATAAAAATGTTAGTCAATACTCAAGATTGCATTTAGTGATGACTGCGTATGTCCAGGAGGGTTGTGAGCGCTATCGCCAGTAAGAATTTATGGTGCCCTATTTACTTGTCCAGGTTCCTCTTGAACAGTGTCATACAGATGCTCTGTCTCATGTGAATTGGTAGCCTGTTCAAAAGACATGACATCTGACCCCCCAGCATGTCCTATTTAAGTCACAGGCCATATTTTTTTTCCATGAACAGGTAGCCCTAGTCCCATTTGATTTACAGATATGCAACAAGGTCATTAGGTTTGGGTCTTGGATTGCTCTGTAGGCCAGGCATAAGTCTGCCCTAAGAAGTCTATGTGATATGGACTATTTTGATAGGGACTTTAGTCGGTCTGTGTAAGACACATGTGGGAGCCCCTTGATATTCTTTGTTAGAAACCCCTGAGGTCTCTCCAATTGCTGCAGGTGCTTTGAATGGTACATGCTGAATGAGGTGTTATACTCAATTATGGGCCGGATAAGTGCCAAGTATGGGGGGGATAACTTCTATTGCTCTTGATGTGATGCTTCTACATATCAAGTGTGTTATGTAGAAAGTCTTCCTTACTTCAGTAGACACATGGTGGTCAAAGTTAAGGTCACAGTCGACTTGTGATCCTAAGTCCCTTACCACTTTGTGGGTACTTAGGGTATTGTTGTTGATTTGATAGTGTGAAGGGACATTGTTTGTGCCAAAGGGAATGATTATGCATTGCATTGTATTCACTTTGAGACCATGACTGAAACACCAGTCATAAGTCTGTGTGAAACCCTCCTGGAGTATACTGACATCATCTGGGGGTTCAATAATTGCACCTTGTTTGCAGTCCTCTGCAAACTTGGTCAGCCACAACCCCTTAGTTTTGATGTTAATTTCTGAGATGTATATACCAAACAGTAGGGGGCCCAGCACTGTCCCCTGTGGTACCCTGCTATCAAAAGGTCTGCTGGCTGATGTGGAATCATCCACTTTGATAGTGTGTGTCTGGTTTGTGAGCCAGTTGGCAACCTATCTTACAATGAAGGGGTTTACATTAAATTTGCTAAGTTTATTGGTAATGCCTGAATGTGGGATTGTGTTTAAAGCCTTTGCCAAGTATGATGCATGCAGATTTGCCCTTGTCAATGGCGCTGGTCACATTTTAAAGAAATCCACCAGATTTAACAGGCAAGATCTGCCCTTGATAAAGGAGAACTGGGTATGATCCAAAGTTTGGAGGTCAGCTATGCCTTTATTTATGAGGCCCATAATGATATCTTCCATGGGCTTATATGAGGCTGGTCAGGCTTATGGGTCTGTAATTCCCTGGGTCTGTTGCTAGGCCACCTTTGTGAAGAGGAATAACTGTTGCTATTCTCCATTCTGCAGGAACAAAGCCTGTGGTTAGGCTATAATTGAAAGGGGTACTTAATGGAGATGCTAGTTCATGTTTTAGCTTGTTTAGAAGACAGCCTGGGATGTCATCTGGTCTCATAGAGGCTGTGTTTTTTGCCTTGGACGAGGCTTTCAGGACCTGATCTTCAGATATGTAGAGTGGAGGGGGGGTTGGGGAAGGTTTATGATAAGTTAGGAGGGGGGTAGGGGAGTGAAATTTTCAGCAAACACACACACACACACACACACACACACACACACACACACACACACACACACACACACACACACACATACTCATTCATAGACATCTGCAGTCAAGTATAATTACTCACTAACCTGAAATATTGCAGTAAAAATAAGCAAGGGAAAGGATTAAACTTTCTAAATTAGTACAAAAAGAATCAAACAAAATCAACTAAAAATACAATAAAAACTTAGCTCTACAGCAGCAACGTTTTGAAAACAATTTCTGCCTAAATGGTATGTATTAGTTGGAATAGCAGACCTCCAGTGGGTGGGAAGACCCACGGTCTGTGAAACCAGGACCCACATCATCTCTTGGTGGGACATTATTTCCTTATAACAAAAAGCTTGTATAAACACTCACATAATTACTTTGCATGATATTCCCAGCTACGTATTATGACTCTTCTTTACAAGCAACCTAAAAGACTGAGTTCATTCATTGTGGAATGATTATCAAATGACCATATTTTTCCCTAGATTCTTCCAGGTGTTTGTGTGTGTGTGTGTGTGTGTGTGTGTGTGTGTGTGTGTGTGTGTGTGTGTGTGTGTGTGTGATGTGAGGGTCTTTATCTAGGGTAAAAAGTGAGGGAGTGTTTGGGGAATTGATGCAAATAGAAGAAAATAAAAAATAATTGTATGTCTGGGTTATAGATTGCTTGGGCCTGTTCTGAACATAGCTGGGATTACATGCCTGGATCTATGAATCATTAGTGTTTTGTTGCAGTTACTTGTATCAGAAGTAAAGTAACCATGCTTTTGTTCTCTTTATTTCTACTTCAGGTGAATCAGCAAGATTTGCTACACTTTTTCATATGTGCGATTTGCAGTCTTAATACTATCTGCAGTTGCTCTTCTTTCAATTGTTTAATATTTGTAGTTGTGTCTAATGAACTCCTTACCTCAAAATGTTTCCTTCCTGCCTCTTTAGAAATTCAACTCCTGCAACATGTAAGTGGCATTTTGAAGATTCTGTTATAAAACACTGTATCTGTTTTAATTGTCTAACATTTGAGTTACATTTTAATGTACTGTGCCGTATTAATGATTTGACTAGGAATAATTTCATTTAATTTAGTTGACATAATATTATGCAACACAAAAATATTTAAAACCTTGGGAGGTCAAAACATAAAACCACGACACTACCAAAGTCATAAAACACATTTTTTGTAGGTTTGCACGCCCCATTCACTGCCTGACATGATGTATCTATTTATCTCTATCTACCTCTATATCTTTCTATATCTATGTCTATAGCTATCTATATCTATCTGTATATATATATATATATATATATATATATATATATATATATATATATATGTATATATCAATTCTCAGTTGTAAATTCTAAAGGAAGAGGGAGAAAGTGATAAAAATGCAGCATTTGTGATGTTCAGAATGAATTACTGTTGTAAAAGCCTAAGCTATGTGGTTTTACCCCACCTATAAACAACAAAAAGCTCAGCAAATCAAGGTAAAAACAAACTAGAATAAAGATAATGCAAATCCTCTATATTTTTACTCCATAATACAGGAACAAGGTTATTAAACCTGTTTTGAGGCTGACTGCATTTTTTACACTAACACCTGAACAAAGTTTAGAACACACTATTTATAAGTAAGCTGTATCAAATTGATGGCATCATAAACCAAGGACAACAGCAAAGCACTAGTAAAGTCATTAAATAAACTCATGTATCAGCTAAGTGCTTCTGTATTATGTATGCTCAGCTTAATAACCATAAAATGTGATGAAAAATGCAATTCTATATATTCTGGTGTGAGATACAAGTAATAGGTACTTCATAGCCCTTTAAAGTTTTAGAAGTATGTTAAGTATTTTACATACAGCATTCTTACATATGATCAATATGGGCAACATAAATATCTACATAATATATATATATATATATATATATATATATATATATATATATGTGTGTGTGTGTGTATACATATATATATATATATATATATATATATATATATATATATATATATATATATATATATATATATATAGGCCTACGTTGATTCACTGAAAACTCATTTCACTGAATTTCAAAGCACTCACACCAAATTGCTGAAAGCTCAAATCACTGAAAACTCATTTCACTGAATCACATTTCACTGAATGTAAATACTGTTGGGCAAATAAAATGTATATGCCCTATTCTCCACTATAGTGCAATCCTGGAGTTAGTTTATATAGTTAGGGGTGTGTGTGGGGGGGGTGCCCCCACCCCTCAACTACATATTCTTGCCTTATAATCAGTGAACTTATTCCTGTTCTTTAGCTTAAAATAAAACTGTAACCATGACTTATTTACTATTATTATGCTGTACCTACACTATATAATACGATCCTAAATACTTTGACACTATGTAACCAAATAATTATTTAATTGTGTTTTCTTTACTTTGATTGTAACTGTGAATACACTGTGTAACACAGATATGTTTAATTGTCTTTCTTTACTTTACTTTGATTGTAACTGTGAATTACAATATATAATGCAGAGCTTTTCTCCCTGAGCCCAGTGGACCTCATCGGTCATCAAACTGAAATAAATACATAAATAAATATGCTAACTCCAGGATTGCACTACAGTGGGGAAAATGGCATTTATGTTTTATTTCCCCAACAGTACTTACATTCAGTGAAATGTGATTCAGTGAAATGAGTTTTAAGTGATTTGAGCTTTCAGCAATTTTTTGAGGATGAATTGAAATTCAGTGAAATGAGTTTTCAGTGAATCAAAGTAGACCCGATATATATATATATATATATATATATATATATATATATATATATATTATATATAAAATATATATTTATATATGTATGTGTGTGTATAGGTCTACTTTTACTCACCAAATTTACACTTCTTCGAATCGTATATTGCTGACCCCACTTCAGCGAAACACGAGTCAACCGAAAGCCCTGACTACCGAACATCTTTCCCTGAGCGAAAACCACTTGGCCACCAGGGAAAAAGAGTCAATGGAAAGACCCCAACAAAATATACCAACTCCAAGATTGCACTACACTGGGGAAAATGGCAAAATTGAACCTGGTGGCCAAGTGGTTTGCTTCTTAGGGAAAGAATTTTGGTAGTCTGTTTACGAATTGAAGAAGTATAAATTCAGTTAGTAAAAGTAGACCTAGATATATATATATATATATATATATATATATATATATATATATATATATATATATATATATATATATATATATATATATATATCTGCACACACACACACACACACACACACACACACACACACACACACACACACACACACACACACACACACACACACACACACACACACACACACACACACACACACACACACACATATATTTCTATCTATATCTATATATATATATATATCATCTTGTTCTATAACATTAGTATCATCTATTTACATGTCTGTGTGTGTGTGTGTGTGTGTGTGTGTGTTTGTGTGTGTGTGTGTGTGTGTGTGTGTGTGTGTGTGTGTGTGTGTGTGTGTGTGTGTGTGTATGTGTGTGTGTGTGAGAAAATATGCAATTGAAAAGTGCAAACATGAACTTATAGCAATACAAAAAATCAATCTTCACATTATAACCACAGCACTGAACTGCAAACACTGCAAATAGTCATATACTTACAACACTAAATTTATTGCATAAGTGCTTTCCTTCTTAAAATTAGACTTGACTTCCTCAAATACATGTGGTCACTGTTTAAAAACATTTAATACTAAATACTATGCTTCTATCTAGTGGCTAAAATCTATAAAAGACAGCTTTCAATAAATATAACCAGCAGCTTTAAAAATCCAACATAGAGTATGCTAAAGCCATAGACTTAATCAGGACATTAATAAGCAAATGGAATAATTTGTTTATAACATTTGATGATAGGTTACAACTGATAAAAATGTTTTTGTTACCTAAAATATTATATATAGCACAATTCCTTATACTTTCACCAGGAAAGAAAATCTTTAAAGAAATCATTTCAACTCTGATGACATTACTATGGTACCCCAAAAGAAATAGAGTGGCATATGCTCATCATATCAGAAAATGGGAACAAGGGGTTTTAAAATTTCCAGAGATTGAAACTTATATAAAGGCATCTATAATTAAAATAGTGATGAATTGGATAAATCCTAGATTCTCTTCCAATAGGAAACAGTTACACTCCATTATACTAATGAATGAGAATTGTTTATCAAAGAATGCTTTGGTAACTGACAAAGATAACAAGATATGGCACTATTTAAATTTAAATTTACAGTATAGTACAACAAATTTAAGTAAACTAACACTAATAAACAATATTTCTGATGTGTTTAGAAAATGCATTAACACAAATTTAGATATAAAACTGTGGCATAGATTTTTAATACCATATACTATTACAAGTGATTTCCCTGATAAAACACATAGAGATATTTTTGGTTTATGGGAAATAATAACCTATTTTGTTGGTTGCAATCTACTGAAAACCAAGCTTTGAACACACAAAGTATATTATCAAACTATGGCCTATCCCCTAATGACTGGTTGGTTCTTCAGAGTGTCACAGCATACACTAAGGATCTGTGTAAAATAACACATAACTCATCCTTCAAAACCGAACAAAAAAATATAAACTAGATTTTTGGAATTCTGTATAATAATATCAATATTAAGAATGAATTATCATATCTATATAACACTTTAATTGTCTATAAGACTGCTCCTAAAGATTCTTACTGGCAATACCTAACTAAAGGGTTTCAAGTATTATTATCAATGGAAGATAAAACAAACATTTTATTTTCAGTTAAACTAACTTCTTACTCACAATTCTGAAGGATTTTTCATTGGAGAATTCTACAAATATCCTTTTTGACACCTGAGAAACTCTCAAAAATGAACCCTTCAAACAACAAGTTATGTTGGAGATGTCATCTTTCCACTAATGCACGGACTGGTCTCATATTTTTTATGACTGTACTAATATTAAACCATATTGGAATGAGATTAACAAATTTCTTCAAGCTATCTATACTGATATATTTGTTTTGACAAAGTATTTAATTTTATTGAATGTTGTTAATAGTGATAATATGAAGAAAGATTTTGCTATGGACAATGTTAGCAATAGCCAGAAAATGTATAATTAGAAGATGGAACTCTAATGTAGCACCCACAATGGCGGAATTCCTATCATCACTGAAGAAATGCATACTAATGAAGAAAAGAACAAAAAAGAGTTAAGAACGTTTCCTAATCTGTTGGTTAATAGTCTGTGGAGGGAAGTTTTGAATTTGATTGATACCCTACAGATGGAACCAAACTCTTTCTAACTATCATAGTTTATATATTAACTTATTATTTAACTACAAATGTTTTTATCTGAATCCTTTCTGTCAGGCTGAATGTAAATACTGTAAATAGTTATTGAATGTTATGAATGTATTAAATGATTGTATTTCATCAAAATAAAAATCATTTCATAAAAAAAAAATCCAACACAGGTATTTAAGACACTATACATACATATACATACATACATACAATATTTCAAGCACGGGCATTAATGCCCTTCTAGCTTGCCAATATACCAAAACACTCATTCCCATAATAAGTGTCCAGGCTGTTCTTAAAAATTCCTAAACTAGTACTTGCTTTAATGCAATTTGGTAGTCTGTTCCATGCATCAGCTACTCTGTCAGAGAACCAATTAGTACACTTCTCTTTCCTATAGAATCTTCTGCATAGGTCATCTGACGACTCTCTAGTACTTTTTGATAACCCAAACATTCCCAGAGGTAGCTGCCTTTAAATGCCCTATATACTTGAATAAGATCTCCTCTTGGATATCTGTAAGAGACACTGTACGAGTTCAGATATTTTAGTATTTCATAATAACTTAAATTTTTACATCCATAGATGCCCTTTTTATATTTCTGCTGTACTCTTTCCAGTTTGCTCATGCTTGTTTTCCATATTGCTATTTTATACTCAAGTTTGGGTCTAATGTAACTAACAAACAATGACTATCATTTTTGATTTGTTATACTTTATAAATCTTTTTATACAACCTATAGTTCTATAACTATTATTAACCAATTGGTTGATATGATTAGAAAAACTCATAGCTGAATCTACCCATATACCCAGTCCCTTAAATATTCACCTTTCAATTTATGTCTCCCAAATCTCATATGCTTAGTTTTTGATGTATTTATCAGCATATTATTCTTCAGTGCCCAAATGGCCAATTTGTTCAAGTTATTTTGCAGACATGCCTTATCTGTAACACATGTAATCAGTTTACTCAATATCAGGTTACCTGTATATAGACAGTAGAATCCCTCAGATGAAAAAGTTAGGTCTGAAAGATACAATCTAAAACAACTAAGGGTCTAGGACAGAGCCCTGTGGGACACGTTGACTGTAACCAAGGATTTCACCTGTCCAGTTGCTGTATGGTACTTGCCATGACCTATTTGTAAGCCATACAGCTATCCATCTTATCAAAAGAACATCATTACTTAGTTGTACTAATTTATTGATCAGTGTTTTGTGTATGACCCTGTTAAATGCTGAAGTTAAATCTATATACTGTAAATTACATCACAGCATAATTTTTCATTCATAGCTGTTATTATATTGTTAAAGAACATCATGTTGCAGGTGGTAATAGATCTGTTTTCAACATATGCACCAACCTATCTAGTTCTGACAATAAATTCTACAATATTGCTTTCTCCATTAATTTCCACAACATGAAAATAGACTTAAGGGTCTATATGACTCTGGGCTTGTTCTCCTCCCATTTCCCTTGAAGACAGGTTTAATAAGGGCATGTCTCCAATCTTGAGGAGTCTCTCACATTTATATGACCTAGTGAATAATAGATATAATGCTACCATAAATTCTTGCTAAAGTGTTCTCGGGTCATTGTTATTAATTCTGTTTCCTCCCTGTGCTTTATTTGGTTCCAGTTTGTGCAGTTCTTTTTCAATAGAATCTAATCTGGTTCAACTGTCTGGGGTTGCCTGGATGTCACTAGGATAACTTATCACCCCTTTTGTGTAGCCAAACTGTTTTATATCAGATTTTGTAAATAAATCAATAATTTGTTGTGTCTGAGAATACATTTTAGAATCTGCACACAGTTTATCAATGTGTGTGTCTTTATTCCTTCCACATCTTATGTATTTAGAAAAAGGTTTCATATTATGCTCAGTATCTTTATATACATTTTCTTCAAATGTTTCTTGATCTTGTCTCACACTTTGCTTGATCCGTTTATCCAGCTTGTTTATTTCAGTTTTCAAAGTTGTAGTTCAACCTCTCTTCCATTTCTTATACTTTTTATCTCTCACCTTAATCAAATATCTTGTTCTTATGCGAATATATCCCCCTGATGTTGTATGTCTTGATCCTGATGTTAAACATTTTTTTGATTTTTATACTCACACAATTTCTATTTCAAAACTTTCCACATTCCATCTGCAGGTTTTCTACTAAACACCTTACTCCAGTTAGTTTTACATAGTGACTGTTTTGCTTCTATATAATCTGTAATTAACATTCTGTGCAGTGGGTTATATTTCAGTTTGGCAGAATTATCAAGCGACTAATTAACCTTTATAACCCTATGATCACTGCACATCAGTGGTGATAAAACTTGACTTTATGTATCAGTAATTTTGTTAGGAACACAAACAATATCTAGTATGTTCCATCCCCGGTAGGTTTTTTTACAATCTGAAGCAACTGTTGTTTCTGACTATACTTTGTAAATAATTTTCTTACTAATGTTGAATCAATATTATTCTAGTCGGTTTCTGGTAAATTTACGTCTCCAGCTAATATTATTCTTCCCTCCTGTGTTTCATGCAAGAAATGTATGAATTCCTCCAGATCATCTGCACTTGACTTTGGCAATCCATATACTTAACAATTGTTATATGTCCCAGGGTTGTCTTTATTGTCACAGTTACACAGTCTATAGTATTGGTGTTATCACTGAACATGTAATAATCACATGTCATAATTATCTTTAATCCCTATCATAACACCTTCACCTGATTTTTTTTGTTAGAATGTCTGTTACAGTAAAAACATTTATACCCTGACAATGTTTCACAAACAATAACAACATCAGTATTGTGGGAACATAGCAAATTTTCCAATAAAAAAAAACTGTATTATTATTGCTCCTAGCATTAACAACCATCACAGATGCAGCAAATGTTGCTATCTGTGAACTATTAAATTTTCGACCTGGCAAAAGTCCTGCCTTGTGTTCGTCAAATATTGCAAAATATCTGCTGTAAAAATTCTCTTCCCTGATCTTGACAAATGCACACCATCCTGTCTGAACACAATTGCCCAAAACTAAGCTTGGATGTCCTATACATTTCCATTTTTCCGAACAGGACATTTTTTTCCATGTAGGTATTTACCCAAAATAAATGCAATATCAAACTTTAGACATTTTTACGTTAATAAACTGGTGGTGGAAACTCTGCCATTAATATCAGGGGGATTTATTGAATTTAAGAAAATCTGCCGATGTAATTACCATCTTTAGAGGTATGTTTCCCAGTCACCACCCATCTCAAATGGGGTAACTTTCTTCAATATCTGGAGCACAATTTGTTTTTAAATTCTACACAACTGTTGGAATGATTAGCTGGAGCATTATTAGCATCCTTTTTCGTCATCTCTTAGTCATGTTGACAATTCTTTTGTGTTAATACATTTACTGTCTTCCCAATATAAAATGTTGGGCAGGTGAAGCATTGAACCAGATAAACGACACGAGGGGTATTGCAAATGAATTTCCCATTAAGGTAAATGGTTCTGGCATAATTACCTACAGTGAGACTGGAGCCCTCCTGCATGTTTCACATTTAAACATACCTTTTGCAGCCATCTTATTTTCCCATTTTCTATGAGGAACCTTTTCAAAAATATTCTTCAAGTTAACACACTTCTTATAAATCACAGTGGGATTCTGCCCCAGTTTCCCATCCAGCTCTTGTGTTTTGATATACATGGTCCATTTACATGACAGGAAGTTCTTCACCTCCTTAGTTGTACTGTTATAACTACAAACATGGGACCTAGCAAATTGTTGTGTATCACTAATAGTAAGTGGCAAGCTGGGAGGACTATCCCTGATACAAGACCCGGTGATGTCCAACCTATAGTTTAATACTGGTTTATATTGACCATTTCTTTCTTTGACAATGTTGGCAACCAATCACTCTATGAAACTCAGTGAGTAATTCCTCTCATGAAACATTCTAATTAAAGTCTTAACTTCATATTCAAATATGTTGCCTGCAGATACCAACCCGGGATAACCTTATGAATTGTGTTTTGACCAAATGTTTTCTTCTTCCGAATGGGATGATTGCTGTTAAATGTAACAAGCTGTTAGAATGTGTTGATTTTCTACAAATAGTGGACATAAAACATCCCTGTTCAACATCCTTTGAAATTATCGTGTCTTAAATATCAAAGGTTTACCTATTGTACTGACCTGTAATGTTAAAAATGGGGTCATTGTGTTTAAATACTCTTAAAATTCATCACGTTCAGTGGTGTTGTCAGACAAAATAATAAACACATCATCCAAAAAAATGTATGTAGCTATTAATACTGGTACTGCATTCAGAACGGAATACAAAATTCCTCTCCGACCACCACAAAATAATGTTAGCAAATACAGCACTACCAATGCTCCGATTGCTACACCCCTTATCTGCTTGAAATATTCTATTTCAAAATATACAAAACTATTACTCAGAAACCAAGTCCATAGCTTCAATAACCATGTCAGTAGTTTGTGTGGTTAATTTCAAGCCACTGATTAAGCTTCCTGTAATCATTGTAACCCTTCATTGTGGGGGATGACCAAAAATAGGTCCATGACATCCACAGTCAAAAATATTACTCTATTTTTAAAAGGCACGTGGTGCAAAATATCCAAAAAATGTCAAGTATATTTCAGAACATATTTTTTGTCATCAAAAAAAAAAAAGATTTCAAGACTTGATCTACAGATTTCACTAGTGACTTAGTTTTTGACTATGTTGCTACTATAGGATGGACGGGTGGATCAGCAACTGATTTATGCACTTTTAGTATGCTGAACATGTTTGGAATTATTGGCTTCACCACTCTACGATACTCCAAAGGGGTTGGAGTCTATACCAGAATTAATAACTAGATCTTCCAACCAGTAATCATTCCACCTATATGCCCAACTGATCTCATTCATATTAACATTTATGAAAAAATCTCCATAATGCAGGAATTGTAACACTTTTTGTGAATATAAATGGCAGTCCATCACCTCTGCTCCCCAACCCTTGTCTAGTTTCATAATCCTAATAGACAGGTCAAACGAAAGTTCCTTGACTAATTTAATTTTATCTTTCAATAGAGTAAAATAATCTGACCATTTATTCAAAGCTCTCATCTCTTTCTCACCAGAGGCTTCTTTTGACTACCAAAACTGGATGCAGTGGTGATGTAAAAGTGCTTGATCTATATAATCTATGTTTAAATTCACCGCTGCGACCATTGTTGTTAAAAAAGAGCCAAATTTAGCTTATGTACAAACAGTTTCAGTTCAAGAATGCCATCCACCATGTCGAATTTCCTTGCAGGAACAAAAGTAAACCCCTTGCAAAATAAATTACCAGACAAGGAATTAATTTTTAAGTGACTGTAATTGAATATATTGAAACCTTTAAACAGATGTACTATACCATCCATGGAGGGCATATAATCCTCCTTAATCACCTCCATTGTCTCTGGTAACCCTTTGTTGAGTGAGTGTTCTCCATCTGGAAGTTCTTCCTCACTGGTGAGTTGTTGCCATCTTGTGCATTTGACCTGTGGTTCCTGTTGTATATCCTCAATGAACATTGTAATCCCCTTAGTTAATCCAAAAAAACCCCTCACCTTGTTCAAACTCTTGGTTAACCAATCTGTTGTTGGGACCCTTGTCTTAATGACTGAATTCTCATCTAGTGCCCTTACTCCTAGCAATGCGTAATGGGTATGGCTGATTTGTTTCATATTGAAACTAGTCTCTCTCCAACTTCTTCTCTTTCTTTCATATTACAGTAGCCACTTGTGGCCAGACAATATGTTGTCAAAAAACAAGAGTTACATAGTCAGCAACCTATGACAGCTCCAATGCACCATCTATTAAAGTTAACAAGAATATGAAGCCTTTTTTTGACCAGAAAGAAATTATAATATTGTTTTTGTTTTCGTCTATACCATGTTACTTACTTAGATGTTTTTATTTTTATCATAAAAAACAGAGAATTTGATTTTTTTAATCTAACATCAACTATTTTTTTAAAAATAATTCATCAGTCCCATCTTTTATTCCATAATCTTCTTTTTTATGGTTATCCTACTGGTGGGCAAAGCTTGAACTCTCAAGCTTACATTGCCCAAGGTTCAAATTGTTGACAAAGTTCCACCATATATGCAGAAGTGATTCCCTTTTGGTGGGGGGGGGGGGTTCTACCTTCTTCAAGATGGTGCAATAGTGGAGGTGGTGTATATAAGTTCAAGGTATGGAGGGCTTGTCCCCCACATCGAGAGTGCAGGGGGTGTTTTTCAACATGATTTTCTTTGGCAAATGCAGTTTGGTGATTCTAATCTTGTAAGCATTTGCTTTCGGGCACTCATAGTGGAATCCATGTTTATTTGCCTATCTTTCTCATCTCTATTTTTATATACAACAATTCATCACATCTTCTTTTCCATATTGTCCTGAGAGCCACAAACAATATTCTGTTCCATGTTTCAATTTTACATATTTTTCTTCTCATATTTTAAATATAGCATTATATCCATTCTTATATTTTTAAATTCGTATTACTTTTTACAACTTCTCCAAAACTGTTTATTTTTTTGGCATTCTGAAAATGTTTTGTTGTTTTTTTCCTCACTACACTCACTACATGTTCTTTGTGACAGAACCTTATATTTCATATTACTTTTAATTGGTAACTTATCCAACAAAATTCTCCATAGGCAATCCCTTGCTTCATAAAAAATATCCAGTCCTTTTCCTTCTATCCCTTACTGCATTTCCTAAATCTTATTTTAATTCCTTCCATGGATTTACCATATAATATGGTATATCACATTTCTATCAACAACTTTCTGTAATTGGTCAGTATTCATTCCATATTTAAAAACAGATTTACATTCCTCATTTCTCCATTCATATCATAATAATCCAGAGAGTTTCCCCAGCTTTATGTTTAATTTCTTCCAAATGTGAATTAAGTAACTTTTCCTTATACCCCCTATGTTTGAACCTCTGGTTAATGTCATTACATACTTTCAATTCTGTATGTGTTGTACAAAGGCATTTAGCTCCAGTGTATTGTACTTTTGAAATACTCCTGACAGTATGTCTGAGATGACAACTAAGCAAAAAAATATATATTTTTGAGAATTTCTTTCTATATATGGTACTATGGAATATGCCATTATTAGATTTTACTATATTCATATAAAAAATGTCCTATTTTCATCACATTCCTGGAAAGGCTCACCCAGACTCTACTGCAGTTAGCTGTGAGGAAAAGGTTAGTTTGCTTTTTATTTGTTGTATTTTGTATTACTTTATTACATGTTTCTATTTTGTATACTGTCATCTTTTTCTTTACACTGTGTTTTACTTATATTCTGCTTTTAGCTGCATATTAACACTTGAATAGACACCACAACTCTGTCTCTTGTGAATCAGACAGAAATTTTTCCTACCCTCCCAGTTACTGTTGTGTTCTTAAACACCACTGCCTTTCTAGCTGCCTGCCCCTTATGTTAATTTGACCATATATCTCATTTTCTCTCTGCTTTTACTGGCTGGTGTAAGCACACAATTATCATTTTGTGAAATCACTTCTCTTCAACTATTTAAATTTATTGGCCATCCTACTGTATTGCATAGTACCATAATACAAAAGTGGCCACCCCCTTTCAATCTATCTTGCTGTTTTAAAAATAGTGACTCTCCACTAAAAACTTAACTTTTTAGGTAGGTAAAACTTAAGTTACCTACTTTCACATCTAACTTCTCTAGTGCACACTGCAGTGTTTAGGATAAACCATTTTTTTCATCTTATCTTTAAGCATCTATTGCAAGACCACCTGTTATTGGAGAGGCCACATTCTGCCTCTCGGTAGTCATCTTGGGATTAGTGCTTCTGTTTTCTCCTGGTGAGAGAAGGAGTGCAGTTACATTATTTTCTGGAGACTGCTGATCACCAGAAAG
Organism: Protopterus annectens; assembly: GCF_019279795.1. Lineage (NCBI taxonomy): Eukaryota > Metazoa > Chordata > Ceratodontiformes > Protopteridae > Protopterus > Protopterus annectens. The sequence goes on from NC_056741.1 coordinate 197,648,496, forward strand.
CTTAATAACTGCTTTATAGGTGACAGATTGGAATCTGTGCTTATATTCTGATCCTGGTGAGAGTTGGAGCAGAGTGCATTGATTTCTGACTCTTTCTAGTTGAAGAGTGAGTGTCTGTGCTTAACGTACCTGATTGGTCTGGTTGATATTCAAGGCATCTACCAAAAAAAGGCATCTACCAGAAAAAGGCTACAAGCCTGCACACCCTTTCAACATCTGGGACAAGACTCTGGATCACCAAACAGGCCGTGACCTGCTTCTCTTCTTGGGATTGTTGCTACCATTTCACAGAAGCAAAGGAGTACTGTATCCCAACAGAGTGAAGTTGTGCTGACACCAGCAATAGTAGTAGCCAGGCAATAGCCATTCATGTGACTCCCCACTTTAAATTTTCTTCTTGACAAGCTAATTCTTTATTTTTCAGTAAGTACTGCTTGATTTCTTCCTAACTTCAGAATATCTGCCTAAATACTTCATCTCTAAATTTTCAGGGTCTACATGTTAGTTTCCCCACAATTGTTTAGCAGTGCTCTGTACAGACTCAGACACCTTGAGTGACATTTTTCCTGTAAAAGAAATTTATAAGGAAACAGCTCCAATACTTAGTAGTAATGAACATCCATTCTGGCATGTCTAAAGGTCAGTTTCCTTTGTTTTCTCCTATTAACCTGGTGAACTTGGGCATTCTTAGGCAGTGAAGCAACTGCTTCATGTACATAGACAACCCTCGCCTCTTACCTCCCAAGACTAAGACTTGTGAGCGATACACTTATATACCCAAATTGGCAGCAGTGGTGACTGGTGACTTCAAATCAAAGGGGTGTTGCAGGAGATAGCTGAATGGGTGGGGTCAATGGGAATGGGTGTGGCCAACTAGAAAGGGGAGGAGCTATGCTCAAAAATCACAAAAACTGTAACTTTAATTAAATACACTGCCCTGGGTGCCAAACCATCATTATGTGAGTCCAAGCTAGACAAAATGAAGTGTAGAAGAAAAAAATATTTCAATGCATTGGCTGCATGACAGCTTACTTAATATCTAGATGGAAACAAAAAGGTTGTGAGGCACGAACAAATAAATTACTTTTTAAATACATTACTGGAATGCCAGTCAAAATCAAGTATAAGAAAAACAAGCAGCACTCAATTCAAGCCACTTCCCTTGCACTGCAGTTCTAATTATAATTTATATTCAGCTTTATTGAAGTACCAAGTAACATGCTGAATGTAGCAATCTCTGTGATACCCCCACTTGTAAAAATGTTTCTTATCCAAAAAGACCTGCTGCCTGACAACAACTATCTACTTGTTTCATGGAGAAAACATGATCAAAGTAAAAAATGAAAAGCAAACAAGAAACAAGATTGAGGTACATTGTTTAAAGGATTACTGCACAGGTTATGGACTACATATGATAGATTTGCATTCTTTAGTTTGCAGGTAAAGCCTGCAAAGATGAGTGCAAGTCTCCAACAAATGTAATGTGCTTCTTAAAATAAAGTAATCCTGTCCTATATTACAAATACTGTCATATGTATTTCAATACCCAAGGCTTATACGTTATCTAGTTATATAAGTATTCTCTGTATGGCAATAACAGAAAGGCTTTCAATGTTTGAAATGCTTTAACAGTATGCTTATTAAAGCTTACTTGCATCGTACAATCTCAGAGAACCTTACCTGATGGTCATTAAAGCATTGCTACTTAAACACAGAGCACCAGGCACTTTCTGAATAATAATACGTATAAATCAACAGTATAAAAATATGACAGAAGCCAGAACATTCTGCAAAATCAAGGACAGATTAAAAGCCACTGTAGTATTTGTGTCTGCCTTGGATGGGGGGATACTCTGCACATTTACACTGCATAACTGCTTCTTGCCTTGCTTGGACACATCCAGAGTCACTACATGGGGGAATGGGGTGCAACAAGTATGTCACAATTTGAAATGTCTCTGGCTGTCTGTGATGGTCCTGGCACATGTGTCATACCTCTCAACCTCAGAGCAAGAAATCTGGACAAAGCCATACATAGAAGTGAGACAAAGGCCCAAAAACAAGGACAAATTTTAAATATTGCTCTTATAAACGTAGAAAGATAATAGAATAGTAGGTCTTGCATTAGTATGAATTTTCTGAAGGGTATGTAATGTGAAACTCAAATGTCTGTCATTATTTTCTAACTTCAGTCTTTAATGATTTGCCATTAATTTGCAAAAAAACACAATTATATGAACAACAGACCAAAAATGTGATGCAAAAATATAAAATAGCCACACAGTACAGCTGGGAACCTGTCAAAGAAGGTACACCTTTTTAATAATAGTACTGCTATCCTGAGCAACTGACAAAATAAAAGAATCTACATGCATTTCTGAAATAAAAGTAATCTATAACTCTGATTATTACAGTTATTTATTAAATGCAAACCATCCACGTTTTCTTCCAAAATTGCCATTTTGCAGAGGGATTATTATGGGAAGAGCAACATTTTGAGCTAAAATCAGGGACAGTTAAGAGGTTTGGATATGCCTAATTCTATAAGGCAATTTATTTGCATGATGTACCTCTCAACCTGTTAATGCAGGTAATCTGGACAAGGCCTAATATACTGGGGGAATATATAAACAGTACTAAAAATTGCTTTTGTATAAACTGAGACAGTTGATAAAATATCAAATCCTGCTTTAGCATGCATTTTTCTGAAGGTTATGAAGTCTGAAACTCAGTGTCTGTCATTATTTAGTGACATAATTCCTAAATGATTTGTCAGAAAACTACAAATTTTATGAGGAACAAACCAAAAATAAGAAGTAAAAATCTATTAATTCTGCAAAAATCTGGGCAATTGAGAGGTATAGTTCAGCCAGGGCTTTCTTTGAGTTTGCTGCCCTTCCCCCCTCACAAAATCATGGTTGACTGGAGCCTCTCCCCTACAGCCATTCCAATGAACCATTACTTGGCTATTTCACCCCATTTACCATAAACACTAATGTGCATACTGATTTACTTCTGCTATGATTTGGACTTCATTCAAAAGTTTTATTTTGCATTTTACAGCACAAACACTAATAGATATCTGCTAAACAAAGCAATGCAGTTTCACAATGAAACTAGACTTAGCATTAAAACTTATCTGCCCTTGAAACTCGCATTCATTGAAACAGCATTGAAACCCAGATTCACAGAAAATACATTTTGCCAGTGGCAGATAAAGATTAACTTTGGGCTGTTTTCAAATCACAGGCCTCTTGCACACGAAACATATACATGCTCTTTGATGCACCTTCCTGATTCTATTAACTTATATTCCTTGTACAATACAGTACAGTTTTAGAGGGTGTTTTAAATTTATTGGTTTGAACATTTTTCCAGTAAACAAGGAAACAAAATGCCTGCACCAGTAATGACAAAACTGCCCAATTCAGAACATTTCCATCATAAAAGTCTACTCAAACTTCTACATTAAACCAGTATCAGTAAATATGTACAATATCCGAAGAAGTAAAATTCAGCTAAATAATTTCACATTAAACAGATCTGTAACTATTGAAGAGGTTGCTGTTAGCAAACAATTTTATATTTCATTGTTTCATCTACAAATAAAGTGCCTGTTGCCCTTGAGAAATAAATTGCCTATGTTACACAAAAAAATGATAAGCTAGTAATATCGCAGTAGGGAATGGATGGCAAACTAACAACAGGTTCATAGTTACTAGGTATCTTCACCAAAAAGGACTGCAGCATCCACCCCCTTTGCAACACAGTAAAGTAATAGCAATGCATCTACCTACTATGGGCGTAGAACCTACAGCCTTCTGCATCAAAAGCAAGTACACTACTTGTTGTGCTACTAACAATGCAAGTAGATTCAGCATAAGCAGCACTAAACTTTTGCTCCCCTGCAGCTCTCATCTCCTTGTAAAATCTACACATCACTCAGCTGTATCTCTGAACTATGCAGCACAAGAAATCTGGAAAAAGCCAAAATTTATTGGGGGGGCTCAGAAGCCCAAAAATCAGGGACACATTTTTAGACATTGCTTGTATAATGTTGGAAAGTTGCTAGAATAAAATTCTGTGTTACCACCATACATTTCACTGCCAAGTCTTGAACCAAGGACCCTGTGCAAAACAGTCAGAGCAACATACACTATGCCAAATCAGCTAGTTTGTAAAAGAGAGGAAGACTGAAACTCTGAGCACAAAACACCTGAACAAAGCCAATAATGGGAGAATACAGCCCCCAAACATAGTCAGTAAATTTAGTTCTCACCATAGCTCTCAATCTCTTAGCAAAACATATCTGGACATATCCAGTAATGGGGGAATACAGCCCCCAAACATATTCAGTGAATTCAGTTCTTACCAGCGATCTCAACCTTAGCACAAAAAACCTGGATGAAGCCAATAATGGGGGAACACAGTCCCAAAAATAGGGGCACATTTCAAATATCTATCTTATAAACTTAGAAAATTGCTAGAATAAAAGGTTTTTCGTTACCATGTACTTTCTGAAGTATATGAAGTCTGAAATTCAAATGCTTGCAATTTTTATTTTTTTAACATTTGTTAACCCGGAAAGTCTGACTTGGAACAAAAGCCAATTTTCAGCAGAGGCCCAGGGAGAAACAATCCAGACACATGTCTTTGTAGGATGGGAAGACGCCAGAGCACACCCCCAGGGAGAATATGCAGACTCCACACAGAATGTACCCCAGCCAAGTATCAAACCAGAGAAACTGTAGCTATTAAGCAACAATGCTACCACTGCACCACCAACTGTGTAAAGACACAAAAGTACAGAAACCACAGATGTTATGAGAAACAGAACAAATATGAGGCAAAAATCTGAAAATTCTTTACAAATGGTGTTCTCTACCCACCACCATATAGCAACTGGGGCATTTTACACACACACACACACACACACACACACACACACACACACACACACACACACACACACACACACACACAAACATCTACTGAGCCAAATATTCCTTAGTAAAGTCCATTGTATTCCTTCTATACCTGAGCCCAATGTCCGTAAAATGAGAGCAGCCCAAAGCAAGTCCTTCTCCTTCCTTCCCAGCAAGTCCTTGTCCATAAAATCCATCCAAAAGCCCACAATGAGAACAAGTCCTTCTCATGAGAGCAGAGCAGGCTGGGTGCTACCTAGCCTGAGGATGTTGCAGTCTGATATCCTTCCAGTCTATGCAGTTGTAATTGCATAGACTTCTGGGATATTTGCTGCTGAATGCTGTCTTCCTAATCCAGACTGCTGGTAAGACAGACTGGATTCTGTGTGCATGCTCCAGACTGGTTCACCAGCAGTCCATATATCTGGAAATGCTGTGAGGCTGCACGTACGATGTTCCATGACTCATGTTTGTTTTTATTTTTTAAATTTTTCTTTCTTGCTTTACAGCTGGGGGCTGCAGTCCTGCAACCCAAAAGCATGAGCCACTCCTGATTGGAAGCCATGCACTCTCTAGCCAAAACCGGAATAGCTGGTCAAGAGGAGAAGGTCAACACCTGCATCACACCACATGCAACACATAGCCCTCCAGAACACCCACCATCACAGATCTCACATGAAAACACAAACCACATACCCACCCATTTCCTTTGCTTTCTCCTATTAACCTGGTGAACTTGGGCATTCTTAGACAGTGTAGCAACTGCTTCATGTACATAGACAACCCTTGCCTCTTACCTCCGAAGACTAAGACTTGTGAGTGATACACTTATATATCCAAATTGGCAGCAGTGGTGGCTGGAGACTTCAAATCAAAGGGGTGCTGCAGGAGACAGCTGAATGGGTGGGGTCAATGGGAATGGGTGCGGCCAACTAGAAAGGGGAGGAGCTATGCTCAAAAAATCACAAAATCTGTAACTTTAATTAAATATGCTTCCCTGGGTACCAAACCATCACTATGTGAGTCCAAGCTAGACAAAATGAAGTGTAGAAGAAATAAAATATTTCAATGCATTGGCTGCATCACAGCTTACTTAATATCTAGATGGAAACAAAAAGGTTGTGAGGCATGAAAAAGAAATTACTTTTTAAATACATTACTGGAATGCCATTCAAAATCATGTATAAGAAAAACAAGCAGCACTCAATTCAAACCACTTCTCCTTGCACTGCAGTTCTAATTATAATTTATATTCAGCTTTATTGAAGTACCAAGTAACATGCTGAACGTAGCAATCTCTGTGATACCCCCACTTGTAAAAATGTTTCTTATCCAAAAAGACCTGCTGCCTGACAACAACTATCTACTTGTTTCATGGAGAAAACACGAGCAAAGTAAAAAATGAAAAGCAAACAAGAAACAAGATTGAGGTACATTGTTTAAAGGATTACTGCACAGGTTATGGGCTACATATGATAGATTTGCATTCTTTAGTTTACAGGTAAATCCTGCAAAGATGAGTGCAAGACTACAACAAATGTAATGTGCTTCTTAAAATAAAGTAATCCTGTCCTTTATTACAAATACTGTCATAAGCATTTCAATACCCAAGGCTTAAACATTATCTAGTTATATAAGTATTCTCTGTATGGCAATAACAGAAAGGCTTTCAATGTTGGAAATGCTTTAACAGTATGCTTATTAAAGCTTACTTGCATTGTACAATCTCAGAGAAGCTTACCTGATGGTCATTAAAGCATTGCTACTTAAACACAGAGCAGCAGGCACTTTCTGAATAATAGTAAATATAAATCAACAGTATAAAAATATGACAGAAGCCAAAACATTCTGCAAAATCAAGGACAGATTAAAAGCCACTGTAGTACTTGTGTCTGCCTTGGATGGGGGGATACTCTGCACATTTACACTGAATAACTGCTTCTTGCCTTGCTTAGACACATCCAGGGTCACTACATGGGGGAGTGGGGTGCAACAAATATGTCACAATTTGAAATGTCTCTGGCTGTCTGTGATGGTCCTGGCACGTGTCATACCTCTCAACCTCAGAGCAAGAAATCTGGACAAAGCCATACATAGAAGTGGGACAAAGGCCCAAAAACAAGTACAAATTTTAAATATTGCTCTTACAAACTTAGAAAGATAATAGAATAGTAGGTCTTGCATTAGTATGAATTTTCTAAAGGGTATTTAATGTGAAGCTCAAATGTCTGTCATTATTTTCTAACTTCAGTCTTTAATGATTTGCCATTAATTTGCCAAAAAACACAATTTTATGAAAAACAGACCAAAAATGTGATGCAAAAATATAAAATAGCCACACAGTACAGCAGGGAACCTGTCAAAGAAGGGACACCTTTTTAATAATAGTACTGCTAAACTGAGCAACTGACAAAATAAAAGAATCTACATGCATTTCTGAAATAAAAGTAATCTATAACTCTGATTATTACAGTTATTTATTAATTGCAAACCATCCACGTTTTCTTCCAAAATTGCCATTTTGCAGAGGGATTATTATGGGAAGAGCAACATTTTGAGCTAAAATCAGGGACAGTTGAGAGGTTTGGATATCCCTAATTCTATAAAGCAATTTATTTGCATGATGTACCTCTCAACCTGTTAATGCAGGTAATCTGGGCAAGGCTTAATATATTGGGGGAATATATAAACAGTACTAAAAATTGCTCTTGTATAAACTGAGACAGTTGATAAGATATCAGGTCTTGCTTTAGCATGCATTTTTCTGAAGGTTATGAAGTCTGAAACTCAGTGTCTGTCATTATTTAGTGACTTAATTCCTAAATGATTTGCCAGAAAACTACAAATTTTATGAGGAACAAACCAAAAATAAGAAGTAAAAATCTATTAATTCTGCAAAAATCTGGACAGTTGAGAGGCATAGTTCATCCAGGGCTGTCTTTGAGTTTGCTGCCCTTCCCCTCTCACAAAATCATGGTTGACTGAAGCCTCTCCCCTACAGCCATTCCAATGAACCATTACTTGGCTATTTTACCCCATTTACCATAAACACTAATGTGCATACTGATTTACTTCTGCTATGATTTGGACTTCAAAAGTTTTATTTTGCATTTTACAGCACAAACACTAATAGATATCTGCTAAACAAAGCAATGCAGTTTCACAATGAAAATAGACTTAGCATTAAAACTTATCTGCCCTTGAAACTCACATTCATTGAAACAGCATTGAAACCCAGATTCACAGAAAATACATTTTGCCAATGGCAGATAAAGATTAACTTTGGGCTGTTTTCCAATCACAGGCCTCTTGCACACGAAACATATACATGCTCTTTGATGAACCTTCCTGATTGTATTAACTTATATTCCTTGTACAATACAGTACAGTTTTAGAGGGTGTTTTAAATTTATTGGTTTGAACATTTTTCCAGTAAACAAGGAAACAAAATGCATGCACCAGTAATGACAAAACTGCCCAATTCAGAACATTTCCATCATAAAAGTCTACTCAAACTTCTACAGTCCACCAGTATCAGTAAATATGCACAATATCAGAAGAAGTAAGATTCATCTAAATAATTCCACATTAAACAGATCGGTAACTATTGAAGAGGTTGCTGTTAGCAAACAACTTTATATTTCATTGTTTCATCTACAAATAAAGTGCCTGTTGCCCTTGAGAAATAAATTGCCTATGTTACACTAAAAAATGATAAGCTAGTAATATCGCAGTAGGGAATGGATGGCAAACTAACAACAGGTTCATAGTTACTAGGTATCTTCAGCAAAAAGGACTGCAGCATCCACCCCCTTTGCAACACAGTAAAGTATCAGCAATGCATCTACCTACTATGGGAGTAGAACCTACAGCCTTCTGCATCAAAAGCAAGTACACTACTTGCTGTGCTATTAACAATGCAAGTAGACTCAGCATAAGCAGCACTAAACTTTTGCTACCCTGCAGCGCTCAGCTCCTTGTAAAATCTACACATCACTCAGTTGTATCTCTGAACTTTGCAGCACAAGAAATCTGTAAAAAGCCAAAATTTATTGGGGTGCTCAGAAGCCCAAAAATCAGGGACACATTTTAGGCATTGCTTGTATAATGTTGGGAAGTTGCTAGAATAAAATTCTGTGTTACCACCATACATTTCACTGCCAAGCCTTGAACCAAGGACCCTGTGCAAAACAGTCAGAGCAACATACACTATGCCAAATCAGCTATTTTGTAAAAGAGAGGAAGACTGAAACTCTGAGCACAAAACACCTGAACAAAGCCAATAATGGGAGAATACAGCCCCCAAACATATTCAGTGAATTTAGTTCTCACCATAGCTCTCAATCTCTTAGCAAAACATATCTGGACAAACCCAGTAATAGGGGAATACAGCCCCCAAACATATTCAGTGAATTCGGTTCTTATCAGAGATCTCAACCTTAGCACAAAAAACCTGGATGAAGCCAATAATGGGGGAACACAGTCCCAAAAATAGGGACACATTTCAAATATCTATCTTATAAACTTAGAAAATTTCTAGAATAAAAGGTTTTTCGTTACCATGTACTTTCTGAAGAAAATGAAGTCTGAAATTCAAATGTTTGCAATTTTTATTTATTTAACATTTGTTAACCCGGAAAGTCTGACTTGGAACAAAAGCCAATTTTCAGCAGAGGTCCAGGGAGAAACACTCCAGACACATGTCTTAGTAGGATGGGAGGACACCAGAGCACACACACAGGGAGAATATGCAGACTCCACACAGAATGCACCCCAGCCAAGTATCAATCCAGAGAAACTGTAGCTGTTAAGCAACAATGCTACCACTGCACCACCGACTTTGTAAAGACACAAAAGTACAGAAACCACAGATTTTATGAGAAACAGAACAAATATGAGGCAAAAATCTGCAAATTCTTTACAAACGGGGTTCTCTACCCACCACCATATAGCAACTGGGGCATTTTACACACTCATACACACACACACACACACACGCACACACGCACACACGCACACACGCACACACACACACACACACACACACACACACACACACACACACACACACACACACACACACACACACACAACACACCCTCTGAGCCAAATATCCCTTAGTAAAGTTCATTGTATTCCTTCAATAACTGAGCCCAATGTCCGTAAAATGAGAGCAGCCCAAAGCAAGTCCTTCTCCTTCCTTCCCAGCAAGTCCTTGTCCATAACATCCATCCAAAAGCCCACAATGAGAACAAGTCCTTCCCGTGAGAGCAGAGCAGGCTGGGTGCTACCTAGCCTGCGGATGTTGCAGTCGGATACCCTTCCAGTCTATGCAGTTGTAACTGCATAGACTTCTGGGATATTTGCTGCTGAATGCTGTCTTCCTAATCCAGACTGCTGGTGAGATAGTATGGATTCTGTGTGCATGCTCCAGACTGGTTCACCAGCAGTCCAAATATCTGGAAATGCTGCAAGGGTGCACGCACGATGTTCCGTGACTCATGTTTGTTTTTATTTTTTTAATTTTTCTTTCTTGTTTTACAGCTGGGGGCTGCAGTCCTGCAGCCCAATAGCACGAGCCACTCCTGATTGGAAGCCATGCACTCTCTAGCCAATACCAGAATAGCTGGTCAAGAGGAGAAGGTCAGCACCTGCATCACACCACATGCAACACATAGCCCTCCAGAACACCCACCATCACAGATCTCACATAAAAACACAAACCACATACCCACTCATTTCCTTTGGTTTCTCCTATTAACCTGGTGAACTTGGGCATTCTTAGGCAGTGTAGCAACTGCTTCATTTACATAGACAACCCTCGCCTCTTACCTCCCAAGATTAAGACTTGTGACCGATACACTTATATATCCAAATTGGCAGCAGTTGTGACTGGTGACTTCACATCAAAGGGGTGCTGCAAGAGACAGCTGAATGGGTGGCGTCAATGGGAATGGGTGCGGCCAACTAGGAAGGGGAGGAGCTATGCTCAAGAATCACAAAAACTGTAACTTTAATTAAATACGCTGCCCTGGGTGCCAAACCATCATTATGTGAGTCCAAGCTAGACAAAATGAAGTGTAGAAGAAAAAAATAGTTCAATGCATTGGCTGCATGACAGCTTACTTAATATCTAGATGGAAACAAAAAGGTTGTGAAGCATGAAAAAATAAATTACTTTTTAAATACATTACTGGAATGCCAGTCAAAATCAAGTATAAGAAAAACAAACAGCACTCAATTCAAACCACTTTTCCTTGCACTGCAGTTCTAATTATAATTTATATTCAGCTTTATTAAAGTACCAAGTAACATGAAAGTAGCAATCTCTGTGATACCCCCACTTGTAAAAATGTTTCTTATCCAAAAAGACCTGCTGCCTGACAACAACTATCTACTTGTTTCATGGAGAAAACATGATCAAAGTAAAAAATGAAAAGCAAACAAGAAACAAGATTGAGGTACATTGTTTAAAGGATTACTACACAGGTTATCGACTACATACAATAGATTGGCATTCTTTAGTTTACAGGTAAAGCCTGCAAAGATGAGTGCAAGTTTCCAACAAATGTAATGTGCTTTTTAAAATAAAGTAATCCTGTCCTTTATTACAAATACTGTCATATGCATTTCAATATCCAAGGCTTATACGTTATCTAGTTATATAAGTATTCTCTGTATGGCAATAACAGAAAGGCTTTCAATGTTGGAAATGCTTTAACAGTATGCTTATTAAAGCTTACTTGCATCTTACAATCTCAGAGAAGCTTACCTGATAGTCATTAAAGCATTGCTACTTACACACAGAGCACCAGGCACTTTCTGAATAATAATAAGTATAAATCAACAGTATCAAAATATGACAGAAGCCAGAATATTCTGTAAAATCAAGGACAGATAAAAAGCCGCTGTAGTATTTGTGTCCGCCTTGGATGAGGGGATAATCTGCACATTTACACTGTATAACTGCTTCTTGCCTTGCTTGGACACATCCAGAGTCACTACATGGGGGAGTGGGGTGCAACAAGTATGTCGCAATTTGAAATGTCTCTGGCTCTCTGTGATGGTCCTGGCACATGTGTCATACCACTCAACCTCAGAGCAATAAATCTGGACAAAGCCATACATAGAAGTGAGACAAAGGCCCAAAAACAAGGACAAATTTTAAATATTGCTCTTATAAACTTAGAAAGATAATAGAATAGTTGGTCTTGCATTAGTATGAATTTTTTGAAGGGTATGTAATGTGAAACTCAAATGTCTGTTGTAATTTTCTAACTTCAGTCTTTAATGATTTGCCATTAATTTGCCAAAAAAAACACAATTTTATGAAAAACAGACCAAAAATGTGATGCAAAAATATAAAATAGCCACACAGTACAGCTGGGAACCTGTCAAAGAAGGGACACCTTTTTAATAACAGCACTGCTAACCTGAGCAACTGACAAAATAAAAGAATCTACATGCATTTCTGAAATAAAAGTAATCTATAACTCTGATTATTACAGTTATTTATTAATTGCAAACCATCCACGTTTTCTTCCAAAATTGCTATTTTGTGGAGGGATTATTATGGGAAGAGCAACATTTTGAGCTAAAATAAGGGACAGTTGAGAGGTTTGGATATTCCTAATTCTATAAAGCAATTTATTTGCATGATGTACCTCTCAACCTGTTAATGCAGGTAATCTGGACAAGGCCTAATCTATTGGGGGAATATATAAACAGTACTAAAAATTGCTCTTGTATAAACTGAGACAGTTGATAAAATATCAGGTCTTGCTTTAGCATGCATTTTTCTGAAGGTTATGAAGTCTGAAACTCAGTGTCTGTCATTATTTAGTGACTTAATTCCTAAATGATTTGCCAGAAAACTACAAATTTTATGAGGAACAAACCAAAAATAAGAAGTAAAAATCTATTAATTCTGCAAAAATCTGGACAGTTGAAAGGTATAGTTCAGCCAGGGCTGCCTTTGAGTTTGCTGCCCTTCCCCCCTCACAAAATCATGGTTGACTGGAGCCTCTCCATTACAGCCATTCCAATGAACCATTACTTGGCTATTTCACCCCATTTACCATAATCACTAATGTGCATACTGATTTACTTCTGCTATGATTTGGACTTCATTCGAAAGTTTTATTTTGCATTTTACAGCACAAACACTAATAGATATCTGCTAAACAAAGCAATGCAGTTTCACAATGAAAATAGACTTAGCATTAAAACTTATCTGCCCTTGAAACTCACATTCATTGAAACAGCATTGAAACCCAGATTCACAGAAAATACATTTTGCCAGTGGCAGATAAATATTAACTGTGGGCTGTTTTCAAATCACAGGCCTCTTGCACATGAAACATATGCATGCTCTTTGATACACCTTCCTGATTGTATTAACTTATATTCCTTGTACAATACAGTACAGTTTTAGAGGGTGTTTTAAATTTATTGGTTTGAACATTTTTCCAGTAAACAAGGAAACAAAATGCATGCACCAGTAATGACAAAACTGCCCAATTCAGAACATTTCCATCATAAAAGTCTACTCAAACTTCTACACTCCACCAGTATCAGTAAATATGCACAATATCCGAAGAAGTAAAAGTCATCAAAATAATTCCACATTAAACAGATCTGTAACTATTGAAAAGGTTGCCGTTAGCAAACAACTTTATATTTCATTGTTTCATCTACAAATAAAGTGCCTGTTGCCCTTGAGAAACAAATTGCCTATGTTACACTAAAAAAATGATCAGCTAGTAATATCGCAGTAGGGAATGGATGGCAAACTAACAACAGGTTCATAGTTACTAGGTATCTTCAACAAAAAGGACTGCAGCATCCACCCCCTTTGCAACACAGTAAAGTATCAGCAATGCATTTACCTACTATGGGAGTAGAACCTACAGCCTTCTGCATCAAAAGCAAGTACACTACTTGTTGTGCTATTAACAATGCAAGTAGACTTAGCATAAGCAGCACTAAACTTTTGCTCCCCTGCAGCTCTCATCTCCTTGTAAAATCTACACATCACTCAGCTGTATCTCTGAATTTTGCAGCACAAGAAATCTGGAAAAAGCCAAAATTTATTGGGGGGGTCAAAAGCCCAAAAATCAGGGACACATTTTAGACATTGCTTGTATAATGTTGGAAAGTTGCTAGAATAAAATTCTGTGTTACCACCATACATTTCAATGCCAAGCCCTGAACCAAGGACCCTGTGCAAAACAGTCAGAGCAACATACACTATGCCAAATCAGCTATTTTGTAAAAGAGAGGAAGACTGAAACTCTGAGCACAAAACACCTGAACAAAGCAAATAATGGGAGAATACAGCCCCAAAACATATTCAGTGAATTTAGTTCTCACCATAGCTCTCAATCTCTTAGCAAAACATATCTGGACAAACCCAGTAATGGGGGAATACAGCCCCCAAACATATTCAGTGAATTCAGTTCTTACCAGAGATCTCAACCTTAGCACAAAAAACCTGGATGAAGCCAATAATGGGGGAACACAGTCCCAAAAATAGGGACAAATTTCGAATATATATCTTATAAACTTAGAAAATTGCTAGAATAAAAGTGTTTTATTACCATGTACTTTCTGAAGAATATGAAGTCTGAAATTCAAATGCTTGCATTTTTTATTTATTTAACATTTATTAACCCGGAAAGTCTGACTTGGAACAAAAGCCAATTTTCAGCAGAAGCCCAGGGAGAAACACTCCAGACACATGTCTTAGTAGGATGGGAGGACGCCAGAGCACACCCACAGTGAGAATATGCAGACTCCACACATAATGCACCCCAGCCAAGTATCAAACCAGAGAAACTGTAGCTGTTAAGCAACAATGCTACCACTGCACCACCGACTGTGTAAAGACACAAAAGTACAAAAAACACAGATTTTATGAGAAACAGAACAAATATGAGGCAAAAATCTGCAACTTCTTTACAAATGGTGTTCTCTACCCACCACCATATAGCAACTGGGGCACTTTACACACACACACACACACACACACACACACACACACACACACACACACACACACACACACACACACACACACACACACACACACACACACACACACACACACACACACACACACACACACACACACACACACACACACACACACACACACACACACACACACACACGCCACCCTCTGAGCCAAATATTCCTTAGTAAAGTCCATTGTATTCCTTCCATACCTGTGCCCAATGTCCGTAAAATGAGAGCAGCCCAAAGCAACTCCTTCTCCTTCCTTCCCAGGAAGTCCTTGTCTGTAACATCCATCCAAAAGCCCACAATGAGAACAAGTCCTTCCCTTGAGAGCAAAGCAGGCTGGGTGCTACCTAGCCTGTGGATGTTGCAGTCTGATACCCTTCCAGTCTATGCAGCTGTAACTGCATAGAATTCTGGGATATTTGCTGCTGAATGCTATCTTCCTAATCCAGACTGCTGGTGAGACAGTCTGGATTCTGTGTGCATGCTCCAGACTGGTTCACCAGCAATCCGAATATCTGGAAATGCTGCAAGGGTGCACGCACGATATTCCGTGACTCATGTTTGGTTTTATTTTTTTAATTTTTCTTTCTTGTTTTACAGCTGGGGGCTGCAGTCCTGCAGCCCAATAGCACGAGCCACTCCTGATTGGAAGCCATGCACTCTCTAGCCAATACCGGAATAGCTGGTCAAGAGGAGAAGGTCAACACCTGCATCACACCACATGCAACACATAGCTCTCCAGAACACCCACCATCACAGATCTCACATAAAAACACAAACCACATACCCACCTTCATGGAGGATCTCAATAGAAATTTACCCAAACAGCAGAGACCTCCAAGGCAGAAACTCACTCGACCATCACAACACAGCACAAATCACAAGACATATAGCTCACTTACACAGTGTGCCCATCACCCTAAGCCCCTAAGGCAAAACAGCCTGCCCAATACACTAATCATAGGTGACTCAGTAGTAAGGCATACTGATATTCCACTTACTAAGATGAATAAGGATAAGGTAACAGTCAGCTGTTTATCAGGTGCCAGAATCCAACACATAACACATGCACTCAGGTCACTCCACAACAAGTACAAGTATGACTCTGTCACTGTCCATGTGGGTGTGAATGACCTGAGATGCACCTCCCTGGACTATATGAAAAGAGACATGGAGGAGCTCTCGGATTATGTGGCCCAGACAGGTTTGACCCTTGCCCTGAGCAGCATCCTACCATCACCCAGAATTATACCACAGTATAAGCAGAAAATTATTGACTTCAACAACTGGTTAAGTTTCTGGTGTCATTCTAAGGGGAACAAGTATCTGTTTGCTTGGGATGACATGATTGACAGACCTCGATGTTTTGTGGCATTACAGGCAGACTCTGAGCAAGAACTCCAGCAAAGTATAGAACAATGGAATGCAAAGCTGTAGTCACATAGAATGAAACTAAGCTCAGATAAGACAGTGGCAATGGCAGCAAACTCTGGAGATCAGAAGAAGCTGAGAATTGAGATAGAAGGGAAGATAGTGGAACAGGTAAATATCTTAAACTATCTGGTTGGGGTGGTTGAGGAGAAAGGCAGTCTGAATGAAGAGGTCACAGCTGGAATCAGAGGGGCTGCAGCCAACCTGCATAAAGTGTCAGGTGTAGTCTATGACAGAACAATATCAAAGAAGCTGAAAAGTAAGGTGTACAAGACAGTTGTGTGATCATTACTACTGTATGGTACAGAAACCCAGGCAGTAAAAGCAGAACAGTTGAAAAAGCTAGAGGTGATGGAAATGAAGTACCTGAGAAAAGTGATAGTATGCATACTGTGGGACAGACAAAGAAATGAGGGCATAAGAGCAGAAGCCAAATTTGCTCCAATTGCAGAAAAAGATCAAAGAGAATAGATTACTGTGGCTTGAACACATGCAGAAAAGCAGAAGACAATCAGATGAAGAAGATTTGGGACAGACAGGAAGAACTTAAGAGGAAACAAGGATGTCCAGGAAAGAGGTGGATGGATTGTGTGAAAGAAGATCTGTGACAGACAGGAGTCTGGCATTTAATTGAGAGAGATGGTGACAGTTAACATGATTTCCCAACCCCATGTAGAAAAATGGGAAAATGGGGGATGCTGCTGTTGCTGCTCCTGCTGCTGATGATGATGATGAGTGATTGGAAGTTAATTAAGGGAAATATGATCTGTGCTTTGGTTACCCTGAAAGTGCATAGCAAATTTTTAGTGAAGTGAAATTTAATATAGTTTTAAATACATACATCATCTGCATAAATTACAGAAAAGCAGTTTTTGTCATAGTGATGATCACTTTGTGTATACCCTTTGATCTCAGAGAAAGTCTTGGGATATAAATTGCCTTTATATTGGGCAAAGCTGGGCAATTATCAGAATAATACATTCTTAAATACTAAGCTAACAGTTGTGTGTATTCAGGTCATTTATGCTATTTTACTGGAATGCAGTGATAAGTTTAGTATGGATGGACTGCGATGACTCAGACTCATATATTCTGAGAATTTCTGGCTTAGACAACAGAAAGATATGCAAGGCTTGGTATCAAATAATATGCCTGGAGCTGGAAAATGTATTTGTTTGTGATAAAAGAGGGGATGCTCATCTCAGCTGTATATAGCATGTTGAGTTTTCTTTTTATTTCTTTCTTTTTTTTTTTTTTTTTAAGTATGGCCATTATGTTGTCATCCTTTTTTAATTAGGAGTGTAACTCTTGGTTGAGAAGGTTAGTGGAGGTGGTGTTTTCCATTTCTCATCACGTTTATTTTGGTGATATAGTAATACAAGATGTAGAAGGATTACAAGTATAGGTATCTTGTGGAGAAAAAGAACATGACCCTAGTTTTTAAGATGTTAAGATAAAGTTATGGAGTTGGATTCCTAGGATGTTAGATAAAATATGTGTATGGCATGTAACATCCTTTAATTGCACCAAGAATAAAAATAATAATATCAAATCAAATGAAGTCAAATAGATGCAATGACACATTCCATTGAGCCTGCCTACCTACGTTTATAAAATGTATTATTAGAATAATTGTTTAAACTGATTTTGAAAATAATCAATGCATTGCTGTCCAACTATAGCCCAGCAAAGAATATCACATCTAATTCTCTTTCCTTTAGACTCAGCCATTCTTCTGCTTGTAGGTGTATTTTACAGAGAGACCAAGCTGTATTGTATTTTATAAATTTCTCTGCAGGCAACATTTAGTTTCCAATGAGCTTTGAGACATTTAGCAATCATATGTCACAAGACTGATTTGACAGTGAGTATAGAATGACTAGTCACAAAGCCTGTGTAGTCTGCACATTGTGAGGTAATATGCATAGTATATACCTTACAGTAACTACTTAGCTATATACTATATTAGCTAAGTTTCTGTCCCTGAATAAATTGGTGAGGATATATATTTTTTTATTATGTGGGGGAACTTCCATGGCATGTGCCATGGTATCTCTGTTCGAAATTCCTTTTTCCAATAGGATCCCATGTTGATATGACTGTAAATCAGCTCTAAAAAGTGAGCTACTACCTCACATGATATCCGTACTTACATTATTATTATCTTTTTCTATTCTTACCTCCAACCACACCTACCTACAAGAATCTCCTACCTGCCATGGCATATTTCCACTACCTTACCATACCTGTCCTTTTTACACTGCTATCTACTCTTCTATTTTCAAGATATCCCCCATTGACTATGCCACAATCAAATATTTTTCCAGTTATCACTCACCCATAATCTCCCTATCATACAATAGATATTATACAAAGCTCCTAAGATCTATAATCTGTATAACCTCAAAACTGTCTTACTGTGGTGATATTCATCCAGATCCTGGACTGGCTACTTCTTTAAGGCTCCCTACCTCCCATCCACACCAAAAACGTACTTCTTCTGTCTAGGAAACCAAATGATCTACTTTTACTTAATAGGCAAATTCACAAACTACACATCAGTATCACACTATACACACCAGACATAGCCGTGATAACTGAGACATGGCTAAAACCCCACATCATAGACAATGAAATATTCCTCCAGGGAATAATATCCTAAGGAAGGACAGGCTTGGAAAAAAAAGGGGGTGGCATAGCAATACTATTTAAAAATCATCTTGAAGTACATAAATTGAAGGGACTTTTACATAGATTGGCTTACCTGCAACTCTTATGCCCCCACTAATCATATTAACCTTTATGGTTCTACTCAAACCATCCAATACCTTACTAGTACTGATAGAGCATCCAATAGGGAATCTATCCTTGATTGGATACTCACTAATAGACCAGTCCTCCCATCTTATATAGGTTGCCTCCCTGATGGTCTAAGTGACCATCTGCCAGACTTTCTGCTAAGACAGCATACTCATTACACCAAAGGTACAGTTTACAAACTAATAAGAAATAAAAAGTACTTCAACCCCAAGAACTTAATTTCTTACTTAAAAACTTATAACTGGACACTATTAAAACATCTTGACCTAGACAAAGCTGTAAAACACTTCAGTACTAGCTTTCTTAATATCTTAAACCTACATGCCCCTCCCACAATAATCATAATCAATGCCAAGTTCTCCCCATGGCTAAGTAAGAATACCAGATCCCTACTCAAGGCTAGAGATAAAGCATGGTACCATTGACAAAAACATCAAGTCCCAAAATACTAAACAAACTTTTCAAGAGCTACACAATAAATGTAAGAAACTGCTATAATCTACAAATAAAACATCAAAACACCCACTAAAATTCTGGGCTACCATTAACAGAATACTTCGACCTGGAAGAAGTAGTACTCCATCCCCTAACCCAGAGACACATCATAAAGCATAGCTACGCAATTCAACAAATTATTTTCTGAAACTATCCTAACCCTGTCCAACCAGCAAAATAACCAATATAACTCATCCCCCTAAGAACCCAGTCAAACAGCCAGCAAACATAACACATTTCATTTCCAACCTGTCCCTACTGATGTGATTAGAAAATACCTTAAGAAACTTAAGCCCACAACATTAGCATCAGACAGATTACCAGCTGAATTTCTAAAAATTGCTGCCAGTGCCATTGCATACCCAATAGCCATCCTCAGCAATAGATCTTTGTCTGAAGCCCTTGTCCATGAAACCTGGAAATGTCCCATATTATCCGTCTACATAAAGGAGGAAATTCTAATAAACTGACTAACTGCCGACCAATATCTATTCTATCTCCTATAGACAAAATCATGGAAAGATGCAGTCACATACAAATTATGGGCTACTTGCAAACTCATGAACTCCTCTCTAACATTCAACATGGTTTCTGTCCCTTTCACAATGCCACCACAGCTCTAATGTCTTTTACTAACACTGTAAATTTACACAGAAATAACAGCAAATATGTATCAGCTACTTTCCTAGACCTATTCTAAGGCCTTTGATATAATTAGTCATAATATACTTATGAAGGTCCTTACTGATGTAGGACTCAGTCAATTCTCCATAATCTGGTTTCAAAGCCATTTAACTGGTCGCCAGCAAGCAGTTTTTGGAAGCATGAACTTTCACCTCTACTCCCAGTCACCTTTGGAGTTCCCCAAGGCTCAATATTCAGCCCATTACTCTTCTGTGTATATATTAACAACCTTCACACTTCTACTCCTCATGAATCTGTCATACAATATGCAGACGACTCCACATTGATATGTGCAGCTTCCTCATTACAGGAACTCCACACTCTAACACAAGAATCCTTCCTCTCTATTGAAACCTGGCTTACAGAGCTTCAAATTATTCTTAACCCTTCTAAAACCAAACTGCTTCTCTTTAAACCTACTCAGTCCTCCCATATAGACCCTACCTTTTTACATCACATATAACAATAACATTGTCATCTCCCCACTGCACACACAAAACTTCTTGGAGTTGAGATTGATAATAAACTGAGATTTGAACTACATATCACTCAGACCATTAAGAAAGTAAATATAAAACTGGGTACCCTTTATAGAAATAAACAGTATTTACCAAACCCACAAAATCTACAATAACATGCACTCATCTGGTCTCCACACTTCTTTATGCTTCACCAATTCTTACTAACCTCAGGAAGACAGACCTAGCTAAATTAAACTCCTGTTACAACAAAATAGCTAGTTTGCCTCTGATGCCTCATTCAGAGCACACCGCTGCACATCTCTAAAGCTGCTAAACTGGCTAGAGTTGCCCCTACTTTTACTATACAACCAACTTACTTTTGCTCATAAAATCCTTAACCAACCAGAAAAAATCCCCTCACTTAAAAACCTACTTCATCCCTATACTGGTAATAGAACTCTGCACTCCAGTAATAAATGCCTTCTTGAAGTAACTAAAGTCAGTAACACAGCAGGTGAATCACTCTTCACTAACTTCATTTCTAAAACATGGAACTCACTACCAACTAATATATCTTCCATCTCTTCACTAACTCAGCTTCAGAAAGCACTAAGAACTCACCTCCATACTACATGGCTATGTTCCTCTATTTGCCTAGGCTAGTTCTATCTTTTTATACTGCAATTTCACTCACCAGTTTGAATATTCACTAACCAGAAATTGCTGAATCTATCTATTATCTTACACTGATTTACAATGCTTTTGATGACACGTCTGTATTTATAGCTATTTTGAGTATATTTTGAGTGTGTTTCTTTCAAATTATGTATTATCAATGTATGTTTTCTAAATCAATGTATATGTGATATACTATTTGTCAACTTATTTCAATTGTTGTACTTCACTTATGTCAATAGTTACGTTATTTGTGGAGGTTTTCTCCCCAGGCCTCTACTGAAAAAGGGCCTGTGTCCGGTGGACTTTCCCCGTTATCAAATGTAAAATAAAATAAAATTAAATTAAATAAATAAGTAATGAATCATAATGTTTGCGCTTCTTTTCCCACACCAGTTTTCAAAAAATATTTATCTAGCTGTCATTGGATTTTGGCTGGCCAGACTGCCCATCTATTCTTTGGCCTTTTTGAAGTTGATTTCTTCAAAAGAACTGGGAGAGCTGGAACAGTGGCTGGTGCTGCAGATACCTTTGATAAAAAATGAGTAGCTTTATTATTTATAGAAACTAGCAGCATCATGTCCATGTTAATTTGAGGTTTTGTTGCTTGAACTATTTATTTTTCCAGAAAAACATAACTACTTTTATTTTTAAGTTAGAAACCTGATCCGCATTGATAATAACAGTTTCATTAAATTTTAAATAAATACATAGTAGCCATGACAAACAGAATTTAAGTAGCCGCATGTGTCTCCATGTTTTGTGAGAAACATTGATGTGGTTTTCTGTATAATATCAAGCAGTGAACAATGGTACATAGTGTCTTCGCATGTAAACCCACACACATCAAAGTACCACATTATTTATCTTTTCACAGCTGCAAATGTTAATCTATCAAGCTGTTTCCTGTTACAAAAGGTGGGTGACGCAAACATCAATATTAATAGATCTCAGTTCATTATCTTTATAGCATGCTGTGAAATATTATTTCATGAGAACAACAATGAAATTCAAACTTATAATTTGATAGAGGCAGAAATATGTGCATATGACTATGTTGCGTGGATTTAGCAAGTTTCATAATGCAAGGAAAATAGCAACAATAATGTTGAAAAGATATATTTAGAGGTGCACGTGGACAGAAATATGTATTAGTCAGACTGCAGTAAGTGCAATTACTTTCTTGCCCTGTTGTGTATGCAGTTTACTGCTTAATACACTTTCCTGTAAACTTTCTCACATTTTTGTTGCTTTCTATAGAAAATAAAGATATAGAGCCACTTTGCTTCTGTCATTATCCTTGCCTATTTTAATTCTTAATGCAATAATCTTTCATGTGAAAACAGTATATGTGGCACAGAAAAGTCTTTCTATATATTTGTGGACATAGTTGAGAGAGCATCTTAGACAGAAGGCCCTTTCTCTGGCCATTTACAAACTTTAATTATGGTATCACAAAAAAATGTTTCTTTGTCTTCAGCTTTAAACTTTCTAGTTCTCTGAATTTTTCATGCATATCAAAGGAAACAATAACCAGAAAACTAAAAGGTTTTTGAATGTCTTATCCCTGCAATGGTTAATGCTCCTTAAATAAAACCCGCCCACCTAACTACGGAAAGCTTTCCCAGAGACACTTGTTCCTACATCATGTCCATTCGTCATTTATCAATTATGAAGTAATAAAACATTTCTGTGTGTTTTGACTGGTATAGGGATGAGAGGAGTACAGGCAAATGACTAAATGCTTATAATTTATGGCTGGACAGCTTAAGTATTAGGCATACATCCTGTAAACTCAACAAAAAGCATCTTGTGAGTACACTTGTAGAGAATATACTCCTCTCTCAAGCAGCCAGAACCATGTTTGCATCTGTTTTACCACTGCAATGTCCCCAGACAGATTTTTCACTAGCACTGTACAGTAATATGCATTTAATGTTCTTACCATCTGCAAGGACATTTACACTTTTTATCAACATCTGGCACCATAGACAATTACCTAATTTACCTATTTACCTATTTTTAAAACAAATTCTTAAAAAAATAACGATTTTCAAAACTATATTACTAATGATTATGAGTTCTGTACTCTGTCTCGCTCTTGGTTTTTGTGTCTCAGAGGTTCATAGGTGTATACTACGGAAGCAGTCATAAGGGCCCCTTGTAAGCCTAGCCATGCAATCAAAATATGGCCCACAGATTTGACTTATATAGGAAGTGATTTGATCTCTTTATTTTACTTCAGTTGTTCAATTTCAACCAAAAAATAAATCTTGGCAGTCAACTTTGGAAAGAGAAAGAGATGCTGAGAATAAGAAAACGAAATAAGAAAAGTAAAGAAAGATGCATTTGGCATCTTGAATTGTACTGATGTATTCAGTCACATTATTCATTTCTGATAAATCCAAACAATGTTTATGTAACACTTATTCTGTCATAACATATTTTAATATGCATGTGCTATTTGGTTCTGCCTGTACTTGGAATTATAACAAATATCTCTATTATCTAGCTGTACCTGTTAGCTTTAAAGCTTCTTTATACTTTCAGTTATATTATTTATAAGTAACAAGCTTATAATCACTAACATTTGTTGCAGTTTCATTATTTTGTAAATAATAGGACATACCGCCAGTTTTCTGAAGTGCCTTTTGCCTGTTGTAAATTGATTTTGACTCCCTAGATTCTTTTCCCAGTTTTTCACTCATGTTCGCTGAATTCAACTGATGTTTCACTAATGAGAGACTTGGACTCTTCTGACCTAATTATTTCTACCGGCTAGCAACCTCACAGGAACGTCACATTACTAAGAAATGAGTGTTGTTCAAGGCTTACAGAAAAGTGTAACAGGAAGTCCATCAATAACGTTTTCAGTGAAGAAATGCTTTTCAGATTGTGCAATACATTATAAATAGCACTGCATCTCAGATTATAAGTCCTGTAGAATGACCCACTTATAGGTTGTTCACTAAACAGTAATTCATGATTGTAACTCATCAACATTTTTACATTTGTGAATTAAGAAAATATATTGACGGCTTTCTTTTTAATCTCCCTCAGACCACTGAAAAATGGTCCAGTATAATAAATATAGCCTGGGTAAAAGAGCAATGAAAATGGTGAGTTTGCCTTTGCTCCATAGTCCTCTAAGGAGACGGCTTAGTACTGCAGGGGGTTATTCAGAAAGATATGTAATGCCATGGCACTGCACTAAATCAAGCAGTTAGATTAACTCGATACAGCTGGGAACTAATTAGGCACAAATGATGATCAGAATAACAGTGATATGCAGGAAAAAATAAATGATTGTAACAATATTATATGAGGTCATGGAACTGTTGCTGTTCTCATGCCATCAGTATTCCCATGACCAGTGTGAGAGGCACAAGAAGGCATTTCCAATGTTATGCACACATACATCTATCTATCTATCTATCTATCTATCTATCTATCTATCTATCTATCTGGGTTCCATTCAGAATCTCGAACTACTGAAATCCCGAATTTCAGTAGCCCGAGACTAGAAAGGAGAAAGTGCAGAATACTGAAACCCCAGAAGTGCAAAATTCAAAATCCTGAAGTTCAGAGATTTTGAATTAGCGGTTCTAGTATTGTGGTGTGTGAGTGGGTGGTTGGAGATGTAGGTAAGTGTTTGTGTTTTACAGGTTTTGGGTAGGGGCTTTAGTATGTGTCTGTGTGTTTTGTTAGGGTGATGTGTGTGTGCAAGGAGAATGTAGATTGGTGGTGTTTTTGTGTGTTTGTCTGTGTAGTGCGACCTCGGAGTTAGTATATTTAAGTAGGGGGGTGTGGGGGGTGCAGCTCCCCACATGGGGGATGCAGGGGGGCTTGCTCCCTTGCTTGTATGTAGGGTAGGTGTTTGTGTATGTGTAGGGATGTGTATGTTTGCGTTTGTGTCTGCAGTATGTTGATTGTAGCAGTCGCAATTTTAAATTTCGCACTTCTGGGATTTCAAGTTTATGGATTTTCGACTTTATGGTCTTGAGATACTGAAATTCGGGATTTCAGTATTTTGAGATTATGAAGTGAATCCATCTATCTGCATCTATAGATAGATAGATAGATAGATAGATAGATAGATAGATAGATAGATGGATAGACAAATAGATAGATAGACAGATATGTAGATAGATATATAGATAGATAGATAGATAGATAGATAGATAGATAGATAGATTTGTATATATATAATTTTTGGGGGGGTAGTGACCATTTTAGAGATGAGCATTTCAGTTTAAGATAAGAATGCAGTACAACTGACATGATAAATGTATTGAGACAGAGAGTGGAAAAGAAGCTAGAGATGAGGAAACTGTCTGTACATTGTTAGAAATGTAAAAGCATATGACAAGGTCCCATGAAAACTGATCTGGCCAATCCTATGATGGCTCAAAGTCCCAAAAACATTATAAAACTTCATGCAAACTACATGCAGGAAATCACTGACGAAACTAAAATCAGTGGTTGGGCCCACACAGGACTAGCCAGTAGGAGTGGGTGTCCATTAAGGCTCAGCTATAAGCTCATTCCTCTTCATAATGGTGATAGAGTACATCAGAGGCTGGAGGAAACAAATCAGGAAAGCTCTTGTTTGTAGACAATGTGATACTATAAGCACACTCTGAACAGAAACTTCAACAAATGAGAGGAAACATGAATGCAAAACTGAAGGCACACAGAAAGAAACTGGGTATGGGCAATGCATTGGTCGTGGCAGCAAATAAGCAAATCAGAAAAAGCTAAAAACTGAAATAGAATGAAAAACAGTGGTAAAGGCTAATAACTTCAAGTATCTCTGCAGTGTGTTTGAGGAGAAAAGAAGAGAAGTCTGAATATGGAGGTCAAAGTTAGAATCAGAGATGCTGCAGTAAATAGAATCAAAAGCCTCAAGGTCAATATGTGACAGCTGAATGCCAAAGAAGTTGGAAACTAAGGAATACAAAACAGTAGTGACACTAAGACACCTTGTCAATGTGAAGGAAGAGAAGCTTGAGGTGATGGCAATGAAGTGTCTGTCAGAGGAAGTAGGAGGCACACTGTGGGACAGATGAAGAAAGAAGGGCATCCGAACAGGAGTCAGAGTAGTTCCAAGTACAGAGAAGATCACTAAGAACCGATAATGTTGGCACAGTCATATGTGCACGAAAGCAGAAGATAATTTATTAAAGCAAATTTGCGAGAGACAGGAAGATGACCGGAGGCGATGAGAATGTCCAGCCAAGATGAATATGGACTGCCTGAGAGAAGATCTGAGAGAATTGGCCTTGACTATCAAAGAAGGTAGGAGAGTGGTTCTAAATAGAGAAAGATGGCAGCAGCTTTTGCATATTTACTGATCTATATTTTTTTCTTCTAATCTTCAGTCTTCAGCCTTTTTTTCCTCCTATCTGACTACTAGGATAATACCCATTAAAGCTGCTTGAGGGTCTTCCTCACTGTTCCTCACTGTTCATCTCCACTGCCAGTCTGCTGTACAGCAGGATAGGTGATTTCAGTTCTATTAGCAGCTCAGGCATCTTTTGGAGTCAGCCAATGGAGGAGAAATGACAGGGCATTGTTGACCTTAACAGGAGTATACATGTATGACCATACCTTACCATATCCACAACATAATCACCCCTTCTCCTAATTCCTCACCCCCCCATTACCATCACCTGACTAAATACTGCTACATTAGTTTAAAAAAAACAAATGCTATGAAAAAATCATAAACAATTTTTTAAAACTCATAAGCAACTTAAACATTAATCTTATGAAGGATGGAGACATCCACCCCAACCCTGGCCCATCCACAACAGTAGACCTAAGCACACCACCTAACAACCCAACGTGTACTACCCAGATTGATAGACTTCCAAACTCATTTCTGCTCTGTCATCTCAACATCAGAAGCCTAAACAATAAGATCCATAGCCTACATGGACTATTAGCTGTTCACTCCCTTGATATCCTCTGCCTCAAAGAAACCTGGCTAAAACCAATAACCAAAGATAATGACCCACCCCTTAGACTGGACCGGATCTCCAGGAAAGCTAGTGGGGTGCCTGTACTATAAAAGTCTTCCCTAACAATAACAATTGACACCCAACAGCCACCCCAGTTTGGCAATGCAGAAATTCTCATCACCAAACTAATAATAAAGAAAAATAATTGCAGATACATTGTCTGCATTTATATGCCACCTGGCAAGAATGATAATACTCCAGAAAATATCTTACATTGGCTAGCTTCTAACTATCCCCAAGAAACTATTGTCTTGGGGGACTTTAACATTGATTGGAACACGTGTTCCCTGAAACTCCCTCCACCCACTTAAACCTCCATGGGTTTACTCAGATCATTGCCACCCCCACCAGATTAAGCAAAAACAGAATCAAAGATAGTATCCTTGATTGGATAGTTATTAACAGTCACCCCCAAAAGTACAAGTCAGGTACATTACCCGATGATCTAAGTGATCACTGCCTTACCTATATTATTAGGCTCAAAGCCGACATTCCCAACCAGCCCACCTACAAAACTATAAGAAACATCAGGAACTTTAACCTTGACAACTTCCAAAATGAACTCAAAGCATGTAATTGGACTGTCTTGAAACGACTCACATTACAAGAAGCAGTTACTTCGATACCAGATTTCTGACTATCCCTTAACCACCATGCTCCTACCCGTACCATCCATGTAAAAGCCTCAGTTGCACCGTGGCTATCTAAAGAAACAAAAAACAAAATTAAACTAAGAAATAATGCCTGGGCCAGGTGGCATGTCACCAAAGTCCCATATGGACCAAGTAAGATACTGGCAGCTAAGGAACCAGACCAAAAACAATCTGTCATTTTAGACAAAAAAAAAATCACTACACCCTCCTACAACAAAAATATCAGCTAAAACCTCAAAAGTTCTGGGCTGATATTAACAGTCTTCTCTACCCAGGCCATTCCACCACTCCTAACCCATCAGCTGCCTTTGATAAATCCCCTGTAGAAATTGCAAACAGCTTCAACTCCTTCTTTACTGAAACTATCCAATCTCTAGCTACCCATCTCACTCCATCAGATACAAGCACCAGCTCTGGCACATCTAGCCCTGATCAACCCAGCATCCAACCCACCTTTACCTTTCAAACCATGCCTACCAACCTGATCTGGACCTTACTCAAAAAGCTAAAACCTACTACACTAGCTGCCGACCACCTCCCAGCTGAATATCTTCAAAAGGCAGCTGATGCCATAGCAGTTCCCATTTCTATTCTGATCAACAGATTCATCTCAGAAGGATCCATCCCAGCAATATGGAAAATATCACATATTATACCTCTCCATAAAGGAGGAAGTTCCACAGAATTATCTAACTTTAGACCTATAGCCATTCTTTCACCACTAGCTAAAATCATGGAAAGATGCATACACAAATAAATCATGCACTTTCTTATTCAAAACGGAAAGCTCGTCGACTCTCAGCATGGCTTTAGGCCATTCCACAGTACCACCACGGCTCTTCTGTCTTTCTCTAATGTCATCAATCTTCATCGTAACAACAACAAACTATCTTCAGCACTCTTCCTAGATCTCTCAAAAGCTTTCGATATGGTCAACCATCAGCTACTGCTCAATACCCTACAAACCATCTGTTTAGACCAGTATGCAATACGATGTTTTCACTCCTACCTAAACGGTAGACAGCAGGCTGTCTTATGGGAGAGGAAGCTGTCATCCCAACTTCCTCTAACCCTAGATGTCCCACAAGGGTCCACACTAGGTCCCTTTCTTTACACTATCTTTATTAATGATCTGCACGCCACCATCCCAGGAGCACCTGCATCCAATATGGAGATGACTCAATGCTAATATGTTCCGCCTCTTCTCCTACACAACTTCTAACCCTCACCCAGACCACTTTCAGCACGGTAGAAACATGGCTCACTAATCACCGCCTGCTTCTAAATCCTAACAAAATCAAGCTACTACTTTTCTCCTCCTTCCTTCAACATCAAATCTAGCAAGGATGCCATTATCTCCCCTGATGGCCATACAAAGCTTCTAGGCATAATAATAGATAATAACCTTAAATTTGATAAACATGTCAATCACACTATTAAGTCCATCAACAAAAAACTTGGGTCCCTGTACAGAGCTAAATCTTTCCTCACTCTCCTAGCTAGGGTAGCTATTGTAAGATCACACCTTCTCTCTACCCTTATGTATGCATTTCCTGTACTAACCAACCTATCCAAAACCAATCTCAACAAATTATCAGGATGTTACAATCACATAGCCAGACTCGCTACTGGCATGGCTTTTAGGACACTCTATTGCCAGAACCTCAAAGCACTGGGATGGTAGAGTATCCTACCCTTCTACAGTTCAACCAGCTTATAGTAGTGCATAAAATACTCCATCAACCTGATAACACCTCTGCCCTCAAAAATATTCTCACCCCTCGTAGTGCCCCCAAGCCATTACACTCAGCTGATAAACTAATGATGCTGACCCAGAAATCTAACAACTCTGCAGGCGATGCTATATTTGCCAACTCAACCAGTAAAATCTGGAATCTACTCCCTACTACCATTATCAAGGAAACCTCACTACCCCTATTTAAAAGAGAATTAAAAAATACCTCACATCCCATTGGCTGTGCTCTTGTTCTAAACCTGACTAACAACTTCACTAATACATGTCTTGCTACCCAACCTGCTGTTTAGCCAAGTATCTATGCCTCATAGCTTTTGAATGTCTAAGCATTGTGAATTATGAGATCTGCTTGTATTCTATGTTCACATTTTCTGATACGTCTTTGGGCCAATCAAATGTAAGTCTGCACATTGTGTATATTGATATCTGCCTGAGTTCTTTGTCTATATTTTTCAAAACATGTCTGCCTGAGTTTATCACTCAGCGATGTATATACTTTCTCTTTTTTTGGTATGTGGAGCTTTTCTCCACAGGCCTCTGCTGAAAATGGACATATATCCAGTCGGACTATCCCGGTCAACAAATATAAAATAAATAAATAAATATTTTGTTAGTCCTGGCAGTGATATCACAACCTTGCTGCTGCAGGGGGATAGGTATAAAGGGATATTACTAGGTGTACATGGGGACTTGTCCTCATTGCAGCATTGTATATCCATTAGATGACATGATCCCTGCACACTGGTAAGAGGTAGGTCTTAAAGAGAAAATGTCCAGCAAGCCGCAGAATGACAGTTTCTCATTTCCTGACCCATTCTCATAGTGCATGGTAAGTACATCCCTTAAAACCTGTAAATGGGATAAATGGCCACCCTTCACCATATGTGCAATCATAGCTGTCAACTTCTTAGCACAAAAACCTGGATAAAGCCAAAAATAATGGGGTTACAAAATCCCAAAAATAGGGACAAATGTTAAATATTGCTCTTATAAACTTAGACAGCTGCTAGAACAAAAGGTCTTCTGTTAACATACATTTTCTGAAGGATTTGAAGTCTGAAACTCAAATGCCTGTCATTATTTAGTGAATTCAGTCTTCACTGATTTGCCACAAAAATCAAGAAAATCACAATTTTTATGAGGAACAGACCAAAAATATGAGACAAAAATCTTGGCAGTTGAGAGGTAAGTGTACAATCTATCCTAGATAGGAAATTATCCCAGAGTGAGTCTCACTGGGGAGCCATAGTGGTTTAGGGAGCTCTAAAACTAAGACCATACAGGTGATGTCAATACATACGCCAGATGTCAACAGGAGCAGATAGCAACCCCGCAAAAAAATGTTTCTTTGTGTTGAAGCCTTTTTCATGGTTTGTATCTGCTTACCTCATATCGCACCTTCTCCACTGCTATGTCATTCCTGTCTTACGTAAATAACTGCTATCCTTTGTCCATGCACTGCAGCCCCTTTCTCCTTTTGACAATGTTTCTTTCACGTCATTGTTGTTTTCTGTCTTGATGCTAAGTTCCTGGCATTATTCAGTACGATCTTTTTAGATCCCTACAAGTCTTGTGCGTTCCTTATTTTGCCTTTTTCATCTGTGTTCTCCCACTTCCTGCTCTGATTCATATCCTGCTTCTCTTGCATTTTTACATCTGTACCTTTTCTTTCTCTCGTCTGCCTTCCTTGGTAATTCCGGAACATTATTTCTTGATTTTCTTTTATTTTTCATTCTAATTTATAGCTCTGTTATTCTACAGATTCTCCCCAATAAAAACAATTACATTTTGTACAATAAGGGCATATTTTAATAAAATGTCTTGTTTGGTTTGCCCTTGTAAAGAATTATACAGGCTTCTCTTTGTGCTTTTAAAACTAAATATAGGTTTATAGGTACTCTCTAGGCTGGTGATCTGCATTGACCTTAAGAAGCCTTGCCTTTTATTCTCATGGAAGCATTTAACCATGACATTTTACATATGAATGACCCAGAGGTGGGAACAACACCGATATATTGGAACATTTACCTATTGCCCATATCCATGAGGTATATGGATGCTAATCTGGGGGTGAATTTGAGGTTTTCCATCCATTCATCGCAATCACTTTTGACTAGATTAAGAGAAGCAACTGTTTTATTTGGAGTAGAAGACAGTTCCATAGAAGTGTTACGGTCTGCGATGCATGTTTATCTGTCCAACATTGTCTACTTATGCTGCTAAAGAGATTGAGATCCTTAGAGCATATGTTCACTCTACCACTGGACTTGTGGTTATGAAATGTCTGCCAGGACAGGGACTGTTGAGGCTTCGTAGTTTAGGTAATGGCCATTTCTTAGTAGCCTGTATGATATCAAAAACAGGGGGCAAGATCTCAGAACTGATTTGATCCCTTATGTTAGCATGAAACAAGTGGTGACTGATATGTGCACTGTTTACAAATGTTTCTTTCTTGCCCAGTTTTATGTGACTGTAGGGTTATACAAGTTTGGTGGAGTGTCAGCTTGTTTGTTCTTGCAAAAAAAACATTTACTTTTGCTGTGCCATTACATTAATTTAATGGGCAGCTTTAAAGATTTTACAAGTATGCCACTAAGATGCAGAAGATTGTTTTATGATCTTTCAAAGTAAAAACAGTTATCAATTCATCCAGACTGTGCTTATACTAGGACATACCTGGAAGAACAACTATACCTTCCGGAGTGTGTAGTACAGGGACAAAAGAAAACCAAGCTCATAAAAAAATATTTTATTTATCTGTGTCAGTATGCAGTAGATGAACATAAAGCAGGTTACACAAAAAAATAAACAAATAAGGCAGGCAGTATTGTAATTACAGGTGATTTTCAGGCAGGAGATCAATAAAGGGCAAAATCATATGTGCCTTACTTGATGGTTGCTCTGTCTTTGTGCCGAGTTAAATACTTGCATTTGTGAACAGACCTAAGAACTGCCTGCTTTGAAATTCTCTGCTTGGAAGCTACCGCTGTCCATAACAGAGATGGGTGAGAAGCCTGGTGTAAACTTCCTACCCCCTGTCCACTGGTCTAGATTGCACTTAAACTGGGTAATAGATGAACTGAGTTTCACATGGATAGGAAGTCTGTTCTACAGGCTTAGATCATCCCCCAGCAATCTATAGGAGACTGAGTAGAGTGAAAAGGGTTTAAGGCACTCTGTATTAAGTAGGTTGCTTTAGTTGCTGCATATACCTGGCCAGGTACATACCGAAGCTATATAGGTGTACAAGATATATAATGCGGGTATTTCCAAAATTCACAGAATAAAGTGTACAGTAGGCTACCAGTACTATGGGAAGAAATACATTGAAAACATAACGTTCCTGTTATGCAACAATTGCCATTTTTGTTCAATACTACTGAGTTTGATTACTATATGACTAAAATAAGCTGCATGAATGAAAATATTTTAATAATGTTAATCTCTTCCTCCCTTCCACTTTTCTGTAGCCATCCAAATTCCTGGCACATATTTGTATGATGGGTATATTCAAAAACATGCATTCAGGTGAAATTATCTGCCTAATTCAGACTTGGAATGAGGTAACAAAGGACAGAAATTTCATCCTAAATTTTGTATGAAATTTCTGCGAAATTGTTCTTAATGAAAAATCAGACTGACTACATACAGGTTCTATCACATATATGCTTCCTTTGTCATAATAAATAATTAAATATACTTAAAAACTGCCCTTTGCTCACTGAGTGCCTTCCAACCTTCCACCCAACCTTTCATCCCTTTTGGTACCCTGATAACCCTTAACAACTGCATTAGTAATTATATCCCTGCTTGATAATACATCGGATGGGATAAGAATAAACCACAGTGGTGGAACCATAAAATCAACAAACTATGGTTGAACCATAAAATCAACAAACTATAAATAAACAATAAGTTACTATGCTTCCTCAATTTTTTATTAACAAAATCAGGTTTAATCCAGCTTAAAAAATGTTAAATAAAGAAGTTAAAACAGAACAAACTGAAGATTTATTTAAACCTCACCGTGCTACAAAGACTAAATATTACCAGGAAAAATAAAGATGCTCCAAAGACTATTGTTCCCTTGCTACCAGTGTGACACTGTACTTTCACCCTAACATATCATGAATCCTTTTGTCTAACTACAGCTCAGATTTTAATAAGCCAGTTGATATAGAGGCCTTATTAGAACATTCATCTTGTGACCTGTATATATTATGCAAGAATAAATTATGGCAGCCCTATCTAATGTTAAAACAACAGCTGGAAATACCTGTGGCTGCTTTCTCTCTAGTATTAAACAACATAAAACTTCACAGACCTAGTATATGTTTCCCCCCCAAAAAAAATACCACTGACTTTCTGCATAAAACATGATAGTAAGCCACTATAAAGTGAATCCAAAGCTGAACCAGATATACTCAGAATTACCAACCTTATCAGTATCATCTGCATGAAGATAACTCAAAGGAACATGCTAATTTACTGGTCTTAGACCTATAACAGTATCAGGTTTGTTAATTGTAGAACACACCCACTAAATCTGATCATGTTCCTTGTTATTGTCACGTATCCTTTGGACAAGAGCTTATTGATTCTGCAGTCGACCTAGACATTGCCAAGGCTATCAAGACCAATCGAACCACAAGTATCATATTAAAACTCAGAGATCTTCTTACGTCTACAGTACCCCTTTTCCAAACATTTCAAAGTTCTCCTAGCTCTCCAGAAGAACTCAAGTAATAAGCCAACAGATTAAACCAACAGACACCATCAGCAGGGTGCTGCAGAGGTCAGCACTATGAGTCTTACTTTTTAGCACCTTTAGCAGATGTCCAGTTTGACAGTAACTAAATTTTAGGTCATTAAATTTGATAATGACTGCAAATTTTGCATGAAGACCATTTTCCCAACAGATGCATTAGAACTCCATTTTCAATGGGCTATAACCACTTCTGGTGTGAAAACAAGGATGGGTCTATTATTACAAGCAAATTCTGTAGAATCACATTTAAGACGCAAATAGTTTCAATGACTTTCATTGCAATCTTAAACTGGATACCATTGTAAAAAGGCTTGGGCAGTCATAGACAGACATGTTTCCTTTGAGAAGTAGTTGCCTCAATAAAAAGAAGGTACACAAGATGATGATTAAGTGAGCCTAGGGAAGTTGTTATTCCTCTTTACATGTGACCGTTCTAGCCAGTTCTAGAGTACAATGACCTTACCTCCGTTCATAACAAAAATAACTTGTTTTATTTGAAAGGATACATTGCATCATGTACTGAAAAGCTAATGATCTTGGACTCTGAAGTTACAGTGTGAGAGACTTAAGGAACTGTTTGATTTTGTCTTATATCAGCTGCTGAGAGTAGAGTTGTGCTTCACATTTTGGTCCATGAAAGAAACACTTTTCTTTGAAATACTTCTGGGGCATATCGGGAAAGCACCAATACATGCAAAAGTGAAAAAACTTCTATAAATAATTAAAGCAACTGAGCAATCTCATTGACTGATGTCTTCCTCAAATTTGAAGTAAACTTTCTCCCCCCATGAAGCAATGCTAATCACTATACAGTAGGCATATAGAAGGACACACATAAGTTGCAACTTGAGCAAACTAAAGTCAGACGTTTTTAGGACCACAAAGCTTTATGTTTACTATGACTCTGTGAAGTCATAGCTCCTATAGGTCCACCCATAGTGTAGTTATCAGAAGAACGTATACCACTGAGGATGGCTATATCATGAATGAAGCCCTTGTTTTTAAGAATTACTGGCAGAATGGTGTGGTGAAGACTTAGGATATGAACTCTATTTAAGCAGATACTGCTGGTTACTAACAGGTTAACCTGTTTGACTATCTGTCGCTTAGAATGGAGATATCTGATAATCCCAAAAAGGAAAAGCAAACTTTCCTGAAAGACAAGTACACATGAGAAAAATATAATATACAGATGTCATGCATCTGTCAATCTTGAGAGGCACAAAACCTGCAAACATCCATCTGGTTTGCAACATGCTCCTGCAGAAAAAAATAATGTTAAAAATAAGAAGTCATATAGTATATTATATCAAATGAGTCACGCTAGGAGTGTCTTACTAAGTATTATGATCTCATTGCATACCATACAATATTTAAGCAATAACCCAGCCTGGGTGTGGGTAATGCTGGATTTACCCATGGTTGGTATGGTTTGGTCATGGGGTTGAAGCCCTCATTACCAAACAAAGACAACCATTGGTAAATCCAGCATTACCCACACCCAGAAGTGGGTTATTGCTATTATACAATGACATTATTTAAGAAAAAAACATACTTACTTTTTTAAAATAATGTCCTTGTATAATGGTGCCGTGCTGTCCTTCTGCCACTGGACAGCTCCGCTTTGCCATTGCTGATGTACTGCGCATGCATTTGGAACTTGTGTTCCCATGCATACCCAGTATGTCAGTGCTTGGGAAAGTAAGCAACGGAGAAAAGAAGATCTCCGTTGCTACGCTTTTTTTTTTAAACCAAAAAATTAAAGATTATATCAACGGGAAAAAGTCCGGGCGATCAGACCTTTTTCCGTTGTATATTCTCAATGAGCACGCTGGTTGGGCTGGCCAGTCAACGTGCTCATTTTGCGGTGTTACCGGCCAGTAATTGTATAATATAAATTACCTTAACTGTTGCTTATTGTCAGGAGGAATTTGTTGAAGTTCATTGAATAAATTCCAGTTTTTTAAAATACTTAGCTGTCAAAAAAGGACAATGCTTACATTTCGGATCAAGTATGAAACTCATGAATTCATACTCTGATACCTACTTCATGTTATTCAGGGTCATGTGTAACCCAGAGCCTTTTAATGCAAGTAATGGTATAAGACAAAGTAATCTTTTTCAAGTATAAACTCTCATTGTGGTCACAGTTATCATTATTCTGGGGACTTCCAATTCTTACATCTACATATTAAATATTGGGAAATTATGGGAAAGCAGAAACCTGGCAAAAGCCAACATGACTGCCTGCAGGACATGCAGACTCTTTACATAAGGTGCCATAGCTGGGAATGAACCAGATAACCAAATGTCATGTGGCAACAATGCTATCTCTTGTACATCTCTGCCTCTGGCTAGAATTGTGCACTTGTTTTAAGTTTGAAATTATTGGTTTGTCTCAGTGATCTAATGTTATCTGACAGGAATGTCATATACAATGCCAGCATTTTACCTTTTTTAAGCTGTGACCTCTTCAATGACGAATATTTTGTGGATTATATTTTTTTGTGTGTTTTCTAACTACCATGTTGTCATCAGATGCATTCAGCTGATTCAGAGTGACAGAAAACAGTAAGACCCCATGAAATTGTTTTGTCATGAATGATTCCTTTCTGCTCTTGTCTATCAGTCATCTCTTCTGCCTATTCTATTTCTTCACCTCTTTTTCCTTTGAAGCCGGTTGTATATACGATCTACATTGCTGCCAAGAGTCACTAGAATAACTTTATTTGAAGTCTGCATTAACTTGCTACTTAACTTCTCATTCTCTTATTACCCTATTCCAAAGTTTTTCAATTACTTTTTTAATTATATAACTTTTACTAACTTATTGAACAGTACATAAAACAAACAAGCAATAATATGGAATAACCACATAAATCCGCAGATCACATTTACAGCATGGTCCTTTTGAATGTATATTTTTTAACCTTTATATAAACATAAGGGGTAATTGTAGACACTATAGAATATACATTAAATCATACCATAATAACATAGTTAAATAAGGCTGTTAATATCACAATGCCTTTTTGTTGATTAATAAACTATAATAATGCCACTGTAATTGCTTCTTTGTGTCATCCATAAAAGTAAAAATTATAAAAAAAAAAACATTCCTAAGTCTGGCTTGATTGTTTGAACAGAATCTCCCTTTTGAGAGAGTTATGTACTCTTCTTGGTAACTTATAGTGCTCTTTAATGATATCTTGATAATATGAAGTGATATTGTTTCCCATTCACAAATGCCTTTCAGTACACTGGATGACACACGTTTAGTACAAAATGCATGTCCAGACAAATCATGCTGATAATAGTCACTATCAAATATATAATCTTCCAAGGACAAAGTCATAGGATCAGATAAAGTTTGCTTCCAAAGTAATTTGGTACAAATCCACTACCTGTGTTTTCTAGAACAATCACAAAACATAAGTATACATTTTATATGTCTTTGCACTTCTAATATCTTGATTCTAATTTCTATTCTACAATCTTCAAATGTTGACTCCATACAATTTATTACTTTCTAAGTTCTCTAGCACTTACCTGTGCTGTCTCCTACTAATCCTGTGATAAAGTAAGATTTTAATACCTTTGGAATTGTTACTTTTTAATTCCTTAAGTCCTGCCTGACTACACTTTTCCCGCGGATCTACATTGATTATGTTGTATTCTCTTTTTAATTAAATCCGTTTCTTTCGTGGGTATTAGTCTTCAAATCTCTCATCAAACATAATTTTGTATTGCAATGCAAACTGGCCACAGCTACTAAACACAATCATAAGGCCTTCTTCGTATATGTCCGCAATCTCAAAGGAAGCACCCAGATCTGCTTAGAACTGGTGGTCAAGAACACCACATACAAAAACAATGTAGATATAGCCAACCTGCTGACAGACAGGTTCAGTGAAAACTTCACCCTTCTGTCCTCCCTATCAGTAAATCAGAACATCCCCAACTTCTGCCCCCTCTTCTTATCTCTAGTGAGCAAGTCATCACTGCCCTCTCAAAGGCACAAAATACATGCTCCATGGGACCCAATAACATCCCAGGCTGCATCCTATATGAACTCAGGCAGGAACTTGCTTCACCATCAGGCACCCTTTTCAACCAAAGCCTGAGTACTGGCTTCATCCCAGCCAAGTGGAAGGCAGACACTGTCATCCTTTTGCATAAAGGTGGAGTGTCCAGTGATCCAGGAAACTATAGACCCATCAGCCTAACTAGCCTGAACTGCAAGGCCATGGAATGGATTATCATGAACCTCATTTACAAGGACATTGGTAACCTCCAAACACGTGATCCCACACAGTTTGGTTTCAGCAAGGGGGGGGGGGGTAATGCCGGTTAAATTTGATCGACTTCTTTGAGACAGTCACCAAAGCCATGGATGAGGGGAAGTCAGTCCACACCGCCTATCTTGACCTGGCCAAAGCCATCAATACTATTCCCCACTTAGGTATAATAGATAAACTCTCTCAACTAGGCATCAATCTGTATGTTACTAGCTGTGTAGCAAACTGGCTCACTGATAGAACTCACCTAGTCAAAATAGGGGAAGCCACCTCAAGCAGTAGACCCGTAATGAGTGGTGTACTCCAGGGATCGGGCTTGGGGCCACTGTTGTTTGGGATATACTTTTTTGAGGAGCAGGCCAAAACCAGTGAGCAATGGCTGAACAAGTTTGCAGAAGACTGCAAGCTGGGCACTGTCATCAATTCACCTAGTGATGTGGACATCCTCCCAGAGGGTCTCACTCAAACAAATCACTGGTGCCAGAAACATGGCCTCAAACTGAATGCCAAAAATGCATCATCGTCCCCTTTAGGAAG
This sequence comes from Protopterus annectens, assembly GCF_019279795.1. Classification (NCBI taxonomy): domain Eukaryota; kingdom Metazoa; phylum Chordata; order Ceratodontiformes; family Protopteridae; genus Protopterus; species Protopterus annectens. Next base: position 197,688,045 of record NC_056741.1, read on the forward strand.
AGTGATGTCCCCACATATTATCACATTAATAACAAGGTGCTAAGCACTCAATCAGTTGTGAGGGACTTGGCACCCAGACTGATAGCAAACTGACTTTTGACCACCATATTGCCTCTGTTGTATGGAAAGCTTTCTACGTGGCCCACCTCATTAGTAAGGGTATCTCATCCAGGGACAAGGAGGTTATAACATCTCTGTTCTCTTCCCTTATAAGACCCATTATTGAGTTCAATGCCCCTTTCAGCATGTACTTCACAAAGCACATGCAGCAGCTGGAAAGACCACAGAGGTTCCTCACCAGGAGAATCAAGGGCCTCAAACATCTACCCTACATACATAGACTAAAAGCCCTGTCTTCTCTACTCAGTCTCATACAGATAACTCAGAAGTGACCTCTGTCTGGCATACAAAGAAATCACAGACCCTGCCTTGATGGGACTGCTGCCTATTCGCATGTCAAGCTCCACTTGAGTAACCCACATGTGTGAACTCAACCTGGTCTGTGACATCAATAGGAATTGTTGGCATGGCAGATTTGTGTCCCAGAGACTCCCCCTTCAGTGGAATAAACTCTGTCTCCATGTCAAGCAGAGTACCTCATTAACCCTTTTTAAGCACAACCTGGATAACTGCATGGGAAACAGAAAATGCATCCCTGGAATTCGACCTGTGTCCCTGCTGGACAGGGGGATCGAGTGCAGACTTGTCAGAACATGGACTAAATTCTTGGTAAGACTTGTAAAGACCTCAGGACCAATAGCCTAGTAACTTCCTATGATCTTATGATGTGGATTTAATCTCTAAATAAGTGCCATTGTTATATGGGCCAATGCTATTCACATCTTTTTTGTCAAAACACCAAAATACCAAAGTAGATAACTGCTGTCTTGTCTCACAGAATATTAGCTGTCTGCACTCTTTTATGGTAACATTCCTCTATAACTCTCTATCCTGTTGTGATATTGCTTCCTGAACATTCAGTTTCTTTCACAAGCTGGTTTCATTGTATTCGGTCCAAATGTAGTCCCATCTTTATCTTGCTACACAGCCAGCCTTGGGGTCATTCTATGGGAAATGAGCTATACCCACTTTGTCTTCAAATATTATTGTTCAGATTGGGAGCGTGGCCAAGATGTCCACAAGGTAGCAACATTTTCTACTAGCTCTGTCTTTCAAATTCATTCCTGACAGAAATTTTAATTCCTATTTATCCTAAAACTGGATTTTTTATCCTAAACAATTTTTTTAAAGAATATATTAGGATATTTTTTTTTTAAATTTGCTTAAATATTAAATTTCCCTGTCAAAAAATCTACTAGAAATCTTCAGTAACAGAACAGCATGAGCCATAACAAATCTTCTCAACAAGAATCTTCATTTAAAAAAGAACTTCAATCGTTAATATCTAATATACAATAACTGTCTTCAAAACTAGACAAATGGATATGAAAATAGATAATTTTAAGGAGAAATGTACACAGCAAATGGATATCATACATGAAGACCTCACTCAACAGCAGAAACAGATATCAGGTTTAGAAACTGCTATGAATGACATTGATACCAGAACAAAGGAGAATGAGCATAATGTTGAATTTCTGTTGAAACAAAATACTTTTCTTCAATTAAAAGTAGATGATCTTGAGAATAGATCTCGAAGAAGTAATATAAGAATATTTGGATTACCTGAAGGTATTGAAGGATCAGATATGGTGAAATGTCTGTCTTCTTGGTTGCCTCAAATTTTGGAATTACCAGAGGCTCTCTCATATGGTGTTGAAAAGGCACATAGATCCTTGGCAATGTCTAAAAATAACAACTCCAATTTTACTAGATCTGTAATTGTGAAATTTCTTTCTTCACATGACAAAGAACTGGTATTAAAAACAGCTTGGGCAAAATCATCAATCAAAATAAAAGACAAAATCATTCGATTTGATAATGATTATTCCCCAGCTGTAATCTCTAAAAGAAAATTATTTTTACCTTTACTCAAAGAACTTAAGAAACATCAAATTAAAGCTAGCCTTTTATTTCCAGCAAAACTAAAAATCTTTTTTTAATATGGTCAAAAAAACCTTTGAAGACTTGGATACTGCAATTTTATTTATTAAAAACAATAAAATAATAGAAAGAACTGAAGATATGGAATGGTTTTCCACTAGTCTCAAAAGAAATGCTGAGAGCAACACTTGGAAAACATTTGATTCTAAAAAGAAGCTAAAGAAATTACTTATACATATAAGGTTATTTGAATTTTTTGGTTTTGGTATACTTAACTTTGGATGATAATCTTTTTGAATATAAGTTTCTAGTTACAAAGACCCTATAAATCAAGGAAATTAATCTGGATTCACAGGTGAGCTATTTAATTTTGTTTATTGTAACATGTGTTGTTGTTTTGTTTTATTATTTTCTCTTTGCCTTTTAATGATATCTTGCTCATAAAAAATGGTTCTGGTAATGTAACGTATTTTGTTTGGCTTATTGGTTTGGTACTAATAGTCTATAGTATACATCTAGTGTTTTGTTTGTTCTGATGATTTGGTCATATTATTCTGTCTGATGCCTATAGAGGGGTTGCCTCTGTGGGTGTTACCTTTGTTTGAAGCCGTACTACTTCATGGATGCCGTGTAGTGCTGGTTAGATATGCTCCGATGCTTGATGTGCATTGAAAAGGGGTAAGGCGGCATTGTGGAGAATGGCTGCATGTGTTTTATTTTCTTTTTTTGCTGGTGATTTGGTGTTGCTGGTTTGAGTATGGTTATGTTCTTTTTTGGACTTGTTTGTATGTCAGTCAGGTGCTGGTTGCTTCTCTGGTTGATGTGTGGGTTGCCTGCCCGTATGCGGATGGTGAAGTGTACTTTGGGTTAGATAGAAAAAGTGGCGTGAAAGGTAGTGTTTTGGGAGTATGTTGGTATTTATTTCTTGTGTTTATGCTAGGTTAGGATAGCCTGTTGCTAGCTAGGATTTATTTGTATTTATTGTTTTAATGTAGTTGGGAAAAGCTGGGACGGTGACTAATGTTGTGGCTGGTTCTGCTGGCGATAGTTGTGTGCTTTGACTATTTTCATCTGAATGGCTTGCTTGTGGTGTTAAGCTCTCGAGTAGCAGTTGTTTTTAAAAAAATGAAAGAGAAAATCCTTGGAAAAGCATTACCGTTGGTTTTCCGCTTCACATACAAAAAATAATCATTTGGATTGAGCTCGAGAGGTTCAGTTGTGTTATGAACGAACCTGCCAGATGATGAGAAGCTCGCTCACATAAATAAATGTCCAGCGTTGACATTTGACCTTGGACTCTGTCTATTCACATAGACTTGGAACTTTGAGACACTGGCAAGAGATGGGTGAAACAGCTGATTCCCTAATTCGAGACAGTAACAAGATACTTCATTTTTGAATATTTTCTGTTCCTGTCATTCTCTTTGCCACTAGATATATTCTGTTTATGTCATTTACAAAAAGACATTGTGAATATAATTCATGAATCATCTTTAAGAATTTAATAATTGATATTAAGTTGTTTTCAAAAACATGTTTTTGATATTTAGGATCCTGTATGCTTGCAATAGCAGTAAAATGCATAAAATATGACTTAGTTGACCTCAGTTTGATTAGCAGCTCAGACACAAGAAGACCCGGGTAAGGGATGTAGAAATAATTGGCTAGTATGGGCTCATTTATCCTGGGGATGTGAAGAATGGTGGTGTCAATTAGTTAGTTGCCACCATACAAGTGATTGCTTGCTTGACACTGGAAAGGATAGGATGAAGAATGTGCTCATATTATCCCTAGTTGGTGATGATAGCTCTTTTTAACTTATACAAAAGAGAATCCATTTTCATTTGAAGGGTGTAGAATGTCCCTAACTATGAGATGCTTGTGTCAGCCATCAGGAAAGGAGGATAGGGCCTTATCAGAAATGCTGTCATTGATTGGTTGCTAGTAGGGGGCACAAAATAATGCCATGGATCCTTGAATGACAGCTCTGCTGGTAAGATGTCATATCTGTGCAGGGGATATCCAGTATAGGGAAATAAATGGGTTCAAGACCAGTAGAAGGAAGGATGATGGCTGGGAATCATGGAGATAAAAAGTATACAGCAAAAACACAATTTCACAATTTGTTTAACCTTTAACTTTCCACTAATTAACATTTTGGTGTACAGTTAACTTGTTGTCATTTCACAAACACACAAACCTAGTTCCCCTCCATTTACTGTTGGAACAGGAATTGAAGTACAATCACTGCTAGTTTAGGGTGTAATTGTTTCCTTTTTCCAATCATTTAACTCTTTAATAATTCTCATCACATATTAAGAAACATTTGGATACAATTAAATGGTAGTTTTCTTACTACACTGCTCATAGACTATTACATATCATTTTGACATGCATTTTTGTGTTTCTTATGTATTAAGTCAAAGCATTTTAAATGAGTTAAATGACTTATGCATCTGTTAGCAGGTTTTGCTTCAGTGCTTTATCTCTGATGTTATGTATTGAAGAAAAAAAAAACACTAACCCCTGGATTCATGAAGCTTGGCGCAAGGCCAGTGTAAGGCTTGCGCCGGCTGTGCAGTGTATATTTAATGAAGGTGTGCAGCCGCCACAGCCACGTGCATAGGGAAAGTGCACGAGTGCATGGGGCGTAACAAAGTTGCGGAGGGAGGCGTGTCAATGTCGGCTGTCGATGAGCAACCTAAACTGCTGAAAATTATATCCCGCCTGCAATAGTAATCGCGCCTATCAGTGTCCGTTGAGACTGAAATATACAAAGCATGCAAGATAGTCCCTGCAAACAGAAAATGAAGAAGCAAACACAAATGCACGGTAGGGAATAACGGGTTCCGACCCTTGAACAAATGACAGAAAAAACGCGTGCCCGTAGTCCAACGTAGTGTTGATAGCTATACCATGTGGAAGTAAAATGTATCATATGTTAGGGCGCTGCCAGGAGGTACGTCCAGCCCAATGGAGAGGGTCACCAGCTGACCCATAATGTGAGGAAGGGTACATAACTGTGCAGATGTGTCCATAACAAAATACACGAGGAGAAATGTAGATATATGTAGTGACCATATGTCCAAATCATATCCCACAAGGGATGTAATAGTCACATACAAAAGGTATGTCCGCATTCCACATAACAAATGTGATAGGGAATAGAATACACATGTAAATGAATCAGGAGCATAGAAACAGCTACAACAATAAGGACACATGTAGGCCGAAAGGAACAGTATGATCCTTACCGTCGACTAAGATTACCACATGTCCCACTTTGCTAGTGACAGTCCCTCTGTGGGCAGATGTGTCCTGACACAAATTTGTAAACATGGCAAATGTCCAGAGATTATAGGACATAATTATCCCTCAGATGTCATGTAATAGTTTCATGAAACAGTATTTCTCCGTACGTATATTACATAAATGTCAGAAGAAACAGAATAAGCCACCGAAATGCTACAAGACTAAGCTTAGATATAGGCAAGAATTGTAAATTCTATCTGCCGAACTGACCGTGGGTATGTGTCGGCCTGTAAAATGTGCTGTGTTCACCACAAATGTCACACCGTGGCCAATTGAAAAGGCGGAAACAGTACCATAGACTGTGGGGAGGCATTGTCCACAACAGTCGGATATGTGGAAGGAATAGCATGGACATAGGAAAAGGTGCCATCCTCCCAATGAGTACAACAGGTATGCAAAACCCGGAAGTCAGCGGTAGAAGCCAAACTTGTATGTGACATAGCCAAATGGGTAGTACCCGGGTATACCAACCAAGTAATGAAAGTGAAGTATGGGCGTGTACCTATGTGTGTGAGGTATAGCACATGGAAAGCAAACATGGCAGGGTAGTCCACACAGCCATAAAGGTACCTGACACCTGTAGGGTAGTCAATGTGCTACTCTGGCCGTGTCATGGCTCAACAAGCAAAGTAGTGAGCTATCGGGTGTGAGGAATCTGCGTGTGAGGGGTGGATGGGTAATGGTAAAATCCGCAAAGGCGATACTGTGCCATATGCAGAAAAGGTGAACCAGAGGTATAGGAGGGGTAGCGGGTGAAGTGGACAGAAACACAAACACATGGAGAAATAGCTGCAAGACAAGCAGACAGGACATAGTGTAGAACACAATCCCACAAACATATGAATATGGAAATGTGCGATCCAAATGTATAGATATGTCACTGTCACATACCCACAGGTTGGTCCTGATGGAACTGGCCATAACAAATGCAACACACCTGGCTGCATAATGGGCAACCCAGCATACCCTTCACATCACACAACCCACCCCCGTAACAGAATGTCCACCAAATCCAGCCATACTTGGCCTACTTGTTCATTGCAGACACAGCTACACATAGTGACCCCTACGCATATGTAGTAGGTATTGTCACCCTAGGCATTTTCAGGACTGCAAACCATGTATTTTCCTGCATGTTAAACCCCCCCGCACATTTTCAAAAAGCCAAAATACTCTTCGATATCAGTTTTGTTTTGGTCTGGTCCAATGTTTGGAATATCCCTCATGGGATAAGTAACCTGTGTAAATAGTAGAATGAGTATGACGACATGATGTCCAATCCTGTAGATATCTGGGCACAAGTCAGAACGTGAAGTAGAGGTCCAAGACACTATCCAGACCTAAGTGGACATGCATAACCTAGTACCCAGGATAAAACGCCTTCCCGTGACGCACGTGTCCCGACACGAATAGGTGGGAGAATATATTGTACACATTCGCATAGTGGCAAATGGCAGAAGGGTGAGGACGACACTGACATTAACAGGATAACCCTGATGAAGTGTGAAGGATACTTACTGTGCGCAGGCATGACCGACCATACCTGTCAACCTGTGCGAGCTAGATATCTGGACAGAGCCGTGAATACAAGTGAGACAATGGTCCAAAAGCAGGTACAATTTGCAAAGATGGCTGTTAGAATATATTCGTTTATGTGCACATTGAGTACCCAGGAAGTCCACTGGGCCAAGAAGTGCCCAGTTTCAGTGGAGGCCTGGAGAGAAGAGCTCCATAAGCAATACAAGGAAATAAAGGTAACATAATGTTAAAGGTAAAATACAAGAGTAAAATTCATACAGTCAGGAAATACACATACATAAAATGTGCATAAGACTGTGCAAATCCAGAGTTTTGTAGTAGTAACACAGATATGTACAACAATTACATACTTGGAGTCAAGTGAGTGTCAGCTAAGTCTGGTTAAGCTGGAAGGTAGAGAGGAGAAGGGGTATGGAGAGCTCAGAGGAGTAAGATCCCTAGAATTTATATCAGGTGCAAGCAGGAATATATCCCTTTGGATGGATAAACATTAAAATATTATAGAATAACAGTTTGCACAATGGCATTAATGTCCGGTGTATGAAGTCTGAAACTCAAGTGTCTGCCAGCACGTTCCGACTTCTGTCTGTAATGCTGAGCTACCGCTGTGCCAGAACACAACAGCGTATTACAGAGGTCTGTACCATACCCCTCAGCTGTCCTGATATTCGCAGAATGACCACAGTGTTGGCTCATATTGTTGTTGTGCTCCCCTGACAATTTGCATCTGTCCAGTAAATAGCTGAGGATTGACGTCACTAAATAATGAGGATTAAGTTTAAGACTCCACATCCCGCAGAAGAGTCATGATAATGCAAAATCTAGTATTCTATCAACGTTCTAAGCTTGTAAGGACAATAGTTAAAATGTGTCCCTATTACTCTCCCCATCATGTAGGGTTTGCACAGATTTGTAGCTATAAGAGGTTGAGAGGTACGGTCCGTACATATTTACAGTAACAAACCTTCACATGTATGAATGAATACAGGTAATAGTCAAATGTGAATGAGAACCCCCCCCCCCTCACCGTGGAGTATGGACCATAACAACCACACCCATAATATGTGCTGCCAAAAGAATAAGCTCCTGACAGGTGCCCAAACATCTGTGTCTGTAAATACAGATAAAAATGTTCATAATAGGGAGAAACTCCCTGTCCATATGCTTCGTCTGACATTTGAACTCGGCCAGGGAAGTTCCGTTCACCAGGCGGACAAGCCTAAACCCAGATCACTACATGAACACCCTGACAATCAGAGACCTGTATGTGCCATGACTATATGCCTCGGTGTTCTGCATATCCTTGGAGTGATTAACAATGCAGCTGGTGTCCACAGCAGTAGGCAATAGGGAATGTGTAATATGTAGTACCACGTTTTTCCCAGCAGGAGAATGGATGCCTGTGTTGTACGTGAAGCGGTGAGGTGTATGTTGATGTAGCTAAGTACTATGGGTATGCATATCAATGAGGTAGAACAGCAACAGAATAGTGTTTCCGGCATCCGGCCAACGTGAATGCAGTCCCAGTTCACCTACGACCACTGCACATATAACTTTAAAGTGTAATGAATGTGTTCATGCTGTACACACATTTAAATATGCAAAGGTGAACCATGTGTTTCGCATCAGTCCATAAATCGGACTACAGATATGTAAGTGTTACGGTCAGAAGTAGGAAAGGCCACGTAAGCACAAATATCTATTAAACATATGTAACCCACAATATGTATATGCAAGTGCGCCTGCGTGGGTGATCCGCTCCCAGCATAGCAAATGAATGCTGTTTCCTCCACGTTATATATACATGGCTCAAACCTGTTAACCCCATAAAGTATGAAACCGGACAAAGCCATGCAAAATCCCCAGATATGTGCCAGAACAAACATAGAAAGTGGATAGAATAACAGGTGTGTCAGTAGCATGGATTCTCTGAAGGGTATGCAGTCGTAACCTGAACTGCTTGCCATTATTTCCCAATGTCAGTCTTTAATTAAATGCCACTAAATTGCCAGATAGACACAAGGTTATGAAAAACAGACCGAAGATAAGAGGCAAACAGCTGTACATTCTGCGACAATCTGTACAGTTGAAAGGAATGGTATGGGTATAGATATATGTGTATACACATAATCCACAGACATAAACCAAAGCAAATTATGAAATGAGGAATGTACATGTATATATGTATACACAACAAACATATGTCCCTGTAGATATAACACATGTACATAAATAGGCCACGGTATAGCTATTATGGGTAGACAAATGGACATGCACGAAAGGTGAATAAACCGCTGCTTTCCAAACCATTGGCCGGAAAGTACCAGTGTGACAGGCTGGCAAGTTCTACACTTTAAACATGAATATAGGTGTCCTTTGCAGGACCCCAAAAATTGATCCATACGAAGAGCCAACCGTCATTGACGCTGAAGAAGTGACAGCTGCAAATGCCATGGAACAACTAGTCACCATCCCCACAAGAGGAGAAAACATACTTGATCTCATCATCATGAACATGGGATCACAATGTTCAACACCAGAAGTATACCCCTCACTGGTGAGATCAGTCATAAACTAATCTCGCTGGAGGTCCTCATCCCGCCCCCACCTGAAATAAAAAAGACCACAGTGAAAAACTTCTCAAAAGCCGACTTCACACTTCTAAAAACTAGTGTGGCCTCCTTTAAGGCCCCTGAGCCAGTGGTAAACATTACTCAAACCGCTGAATCACTTACAAATGCCTTCTACCGGCACCTACAGGACTGCATGGATCAGGCAATCCCAAACAAAACTAAGACTCTTTGTACCAAAGGCAAGAGCCAGTCTGGTGGACCCCCAGCCATAAACAAGCTGTGCAGCAAAAGGAGGAAGCTACTACAAGATAGAGCAAAATCCTTGAAAGGTAAGACACCTTTGATCATTATAAGTAAAAAACTAAGAGCTCTCATAAAATCATCCAAGGCAAATTTTGAGAGAAAAATCGCCAAGGACTCAAAAGACAATCATAAGGTCTTCTTTAGCTATGTTAGAAACCTAGGAGGAAACTCCCAGATATGCTCGGAATTAGTTCAAAATGATGTGAAGATTACTGAACCTACACACATTGCCAACATACTGGCTGACAGGTTCAGTGCAAACTTCTTGGTGTTGTCCGGATTTTGGGGCCGGAACGCATGATATGAGGTGAAACCTGATAGTGCTGGGGTGCTCTCAGGAGCCTTGAACCAGGTTTCTGTCACAGCACAAACATCGATGTTCTCCATACTAAGAAGGGCCTCGAGTGCGTGCATCTTGAGATTGAGACTTCTGGCATTGAGCAGCATTACCCTTAGTTTTTTTCCTTTTTTGTGTTCTAGGGTGGTAGGTTTAGAATTTGAGCTTTGCCTAAAAAAGGCACTATGGGGGTGGCAAGAGCCTTTGCCAATATCCGGAAGCCCAGAGGTGACAGGTGCAAGCCGTCCCTTGCCAAGCAGCGTGGCTTGTCCTGCATGTCATCCCAGGCAGACAGACATTGGATCCCCTTTGAATGACACCAAAATTTAAGCCAATTATTAAAGCTGATCATCTTATCACTGTATTGTGGTATCATTCTAGGTGAAGGTAGGATACTGCTCAAGGTCAGGGTCATACCTGCCTGGGCTACATAATCAGAGAGCTCCTCTATGTCTCTTTTCATGTAGTCCAAGGAGGTACGTCTCAGGTTGTTCACACCAGCGTGGACAATGACAGAGTCGTACTTGTACCTGCTGTTGAGAGACCTGAGTGCTTGTGTTATGTGGCAGATTCTAGCACCCGACAGGCAGCTTACTGTGACCTTCTCCTTACTCAATCTGGTGAGTGGGAAGTCAGTGTGTCTGACTATGGAGTCACCAATGACGAATGTGTCTGGCATTGTGTTTGACCTTAAGGGCTGTGACTGTTTGGCACACTGACTATGTGGTCTATGTGTTGAATGTGTTGTGTCCTGAGGTGGCAGATGTTTGGGTGTCTGCTTTGGTGGCCTCTGCTGTTTTGGTAGATTTTTGATCAGAGCCTCAGAGTATGTCTTTGTGTATTTATGTGTATGATTTGAAGTATTGATAGTACTATGTGAGACTGGGTTTGTGGTATGTGAGGTTACCTTCTCCTCCTGTCTGGTCTTGCCAGTCCTGTGTTGAGAGAGCTCAGCCTCCAGTTTGGCTATATAGTTGCATCTCTCGCATGTATTTGTGTTTTGTGGAAGAAGGAGAGGGTTGTCCGTGTACATGAGGCAATTGTAACATTGCCTCAATATTCCCAGATTCACCAGCTGAGCAGGAGAGGACACTAGCAACTGATCCCTCGACATGCTAGAAGGAACAGACAAGGACTTTGAAAAGACTCCAGGGGATGTGGGTGATCGAAAAGGGATTTTGGCTAGTGGGGAACTATGTATAATAAAAGTGCTATATCAAGGTAAAAAAATACTTTAGGAGCAAGTGCTAGTCTTTACAGATAAAGAATAGTCTACTTAAGAATCAAGTAGAGCTGAACTTTCTAGATATAGAATACGCTGGTTTGATCAGCAGTACAGTTCAAGGAAGCCTGTTTTAACGGAAAATTTGAAGAGTGGAATTTAGGCAGCCGAATAGTTTAACCTTGATTAACCGCCGCTGCTCTTGTGTGCTCCTGTAGCAACTCCGCTTCATCGGCGCTAAAGCCCAAAGCGTGCTTTATAGCAGGGGGCTGGAAAAGACAGGAAATGACCCAAAATGGCCAATAAACTACAAGTTACTGCTTTAAACCACTCCTCTGAGGACAAGCAGGCAGCTCAGTACTTCCCACCTTCACTGGTGAGTAAAGAAACTTCCCCTTGACCAAACAAGGAAAATGGAGAAACACAGGAACCAAGACAAAGCCCAGGGATCAGCAAAATCTGATCACTGGAACAAACTATTAGGAAAGTATGGAAAACAAGAGTATTTTTTTTGTTTTTTTCAAGTTTTTTTTTCAGATAGGCAGAAAATACAATAAATGCTGTGTTTTCGACTAATTGCTATCAAAAGCTAGTACACTTGAGTGTATTAGCCTGTTGTTTAACTTTTAAGTAAAACTTAAACAAGCAAGTGCAACAAACAATTCAAGCTATTAAAAACAGTAAAAACAGGTAATAACAGAATAAAACAGGCAGAAATAGTAGTCGAAAGGCTTAAAAAGTCGAAAATGCAGAAAAAAATACTTAGAATCTGGAAAGTTTGTCTTTTCTGGTCTCTGCTGCTCTAGGAACTCTGCTGGATACCACGAGGAGCTGTGCTGAGTTCTCTATAGCCAGAAAAGCCCGCCAAAGTGTGCTTTATAGCAGGGGGCTGGAAAAGACAGGAAATGACCCAAAATGGCCAATAAATTACAAGTTACTGCTTTAAACCACTCCTCTGAGGACAAACAGGCAGCTCAGTACTCCCCACCCTCACTGGTGAGTAAAGAAACTTCCCCTTGACCAAACAAGGAAAATGGAGAAACACAGGAACCAAGACAAAGCCCAGGGATCAGCAAAATCTGATCACTGGAACAAACTATTAGGAAAGTATGGAAAACAAGAGTATTTATTTTGTATTTTACAAGTTTTTTTCAGATAGGCAGAAAATACAATAAATGCTGTGTTTTTCGACTAATTGCTATCAAAAGCTAGTACACTTGAGTGTATTAGCCTGTTGTTTAACTTTTAAATAAAACTTAAACAAGCAAGTGCAACAAACAATTCAAGCTATTAAAAACAGTAAAAACAGGTAATAACAGAATAAAACAGGCAGAAATAGTAGTCGAAAGGCTTAAAAAGTCAAAAATGCAGAAAAAAATACTTAGAATCTGGAAAGTTTGTCTTTTCTGGTCTCTGCTGCTCTAGGAACTCTGCTGGACACCACGAGGAGCTGTGCTGAGTTCTCTATAGCCAGAAAAGCCCGCCAAAGCGTGCTTTATAGCAGGGGGCTGGAAAAGACAGGAAATGACCCAAAATGGCCAATAAACTACAAGTTACTGCTTTAAACCACTCCTCTGAGGACAAACAGGCAGCTCAGTGCTCCCCACCCTCACTGGTGAGTAAAGAAACTTCCCCCTGACCAAACAAGGAAAATGGAGAAACGCAGGAACCAAGACAAAGCCCAGGGATCAGCAAAATCTGATCACTAGAACAAACTATTAGGAAAGTATGGAAAACAAGAGTATTTTTTGTTTGTTTTTTTTCAAGTTTTTTTCAGATAGGCAGAAAATACAATAAATGCTGTGTTTTTTGACTAATTGCTATCAAAAGCTAGTACACTTGAGTGTATTAGCCTGTTGTTTAACTTTTAAGTAAAACTTAAACAAGCAAGTGCAACAAACAATTCAAGCTATTAAAAACAGTAAAACAGGTAATAACAGAATAAAACAGGCAGAAATAGTAGTCGAAAGGCTTAAAAAGTCGAAAATGCAGAAAAAATACTTAGAATCTGGAAAGTTTGTCTTTTCTGGTCTCTGCTGCTCTAGGAACGCTGCTGGACACCACGAGGAGCTGTGCTGAGTTCTCTATCTCTATATCAGTGTCATACCTCTCAACCTCTTAGACCAAGACATCTGGACAAAGCCATCAATAATGGAGGGATAAAGGCCCATAAATAGGTACATGTATTAAATATGGCTCTTACAATTAAAGAAATTTGATAGAATAACAGATTTTGCAGTAGCATGAATTGTCTGAAGGGTGTCAAGTCTGAAACGCAAATGTCTGTCATTATGTCCTGACTTCAAGCCTCAATAATTTGCCAATGACTTACCATAAAACCACAATATTATGAAAAATAGACCAAATATATAAGGAAAAACTCCGGACAGTCTGCAAAATCTCTACAGTTGATAGGTATGATCAGTGTCTTGTAGGCGATTATCATGGGTGGACATGCGTACGACCAACATGGTAACCATACCTGCCAAACTGTCATAATAAGACAGCTGCACTAAGGCATAGTACATGAAATACAAATAGGGGGACTATATTAGATATACCCCAGACAAAGTCAGAACGTTGAGAAAATACTGGTGTTGTCAGGAATATGGATGTTACGAGGGTTACTAATCATGACATAGAAATGTCAGTCATAATCATTTAACTGCACAGTCCGTAATGCCTTGCCAGTAATTTACCAGAAATGCACAATATTATGACAAATGTAACAAGATCATAGGTCAAACCATGAGTTGTGGGCCCATAATGTGCACAGGTGAGAGGTATTAACATAACCTGTCCTAAATAAAGGAACAGACCTAGTGATACTAGGTGGACAGGTGAGAAGAAAGACGTCACGAAGTCTAAAGCATGTACCTCGACATATGTGAATGACAACGTATACCCTGTGAAAGTCAATGTGGAAGGCAATAGACTGAAAAGACAGGTGTCCCTCAGGGTGTCATGCAGTGTCACCGATACAGTGTCTAGTCCCCCATACTCTTACGTGAGCGCTGCCACTGACGTAAAGCGCAAATACCGGCGTACACATAAGGTACATGATAGAATAAGTAGTGCGGTTAAGCACCTGTTGCCCTCTGTGAGGAATACAACCCTCTGGGTGGGTGTGTCCTGCAATATAAATGTAATGGCATCTGTCCTGTGATGCCACCATACTTTGTGAGTATTGGTGTAAGAAAATTGATATCCTGTATCAAACACATACTTCGCAACTGTTCAGATTTACACAGAATGTGAAGGGTTATGCCCCATATGTTTGGTGTGTTCATCCTAAAATCTGTACCTGTCTGGTAAATACCCGAGAACTGATGTCATTCAATAATGACAAACAGTTGAGTTTAAGACTCCAAATCCTCAGAAAAGTCATACTACTGCAAAAGCGATTATTCCGTCATCTATCTATGTTTGTAAGAGCATTATTTAAAATCCGCCCCTGCATGTCCCGCCATCATTTTAGGCTTTGTCCACATTGTTGCTCTAGGAGGTATAGAGGTATGATCAGAAACAGATACATGTCTGAGGAAACATCATTGTCGACTGCAACATAACTCAGAAGGTATGAAAAGCGCTGCAGTAGGAAGTTCAGTATTGGCCGCAGGTATGTGCTGACATGTTAAATGACACAGCAGTCTACATGAAGTACCCATAGGGCTGTCACCTGTACAAATGATGGCAGTGGGACATACCCACAGCCATGCACACACCACAAATATACATAACACACAGCAAAGCCATGGCCATGATACATGAAGCCTCTGGCATGTACGAGTACAGTGAGAGTACAGCAAGGAAAGATGTCTGCCAAGCTATGCAGCAAACTCCTGTAGGGGCATGTAAGACCGTCCGTAACATGAACGTTGCACAGACAATGTTGGCATTTGCAACATACCCCAGTTGTATGTGAAAGCTATGCAAATATGTGATACATGAAACAGTCAGCTGTCCGTGCAAGAGCAGTGTTATGTGCAGAGATGTACCTGGATGATAGGCGACTAACGTTCTGCACATTGCTAAACAGAGCAATGACAGCTGCAAATACGGTATGAACACAGTGGAAGAAGCATGCCAATATCCAAATCTAATGCCAGTGGCATTATTGCCCATTGGATATCAATAAAACTGTAGTTGTCCTCCCCCGATCTCCGGTGTGGAAGCATAGCACAGCACCACGGGAACGCGCTGCACTTCAAAACAACTCAAATATGTATAACATACAATACAAATGTAGATTTTAGTTAGATGTTAGTACGCCATGCGGATGAATGGCAAGCTGGACACAACATGGCTACTGCATACTGGTTATCATGTGTGGAAGCACTCTGCCTGAGATGTAACGAAGCATTTTTAGTCAATCTGATGCAAGTGAGGCTAAGGATAGTGAAGCACAACATGTCACGCCATATGGGCCTAAGCCTCAACAGTGTAGTGTGGGAGAAGGGGACGAGTAGAGTACAAGATAGGTGACAACATCAGTGTGTATGTATAAAACAGTGTACTCTTACTGGAGTAGTGTCACATGTTTGTTGTCAGTACTCAGTGGAAGAGCCATGTTATGAGGTATCCTAGGTAAGTCAGGAGACTCACGGTGTACTGCAAACCTGCCCACAGTGTGTCCGCGCCCGTGCACGCCAGTAAGCCTGAGTACACATGTGTGCATGCGTGTCAGCCTGTGTGTGTGTGTGTACGAATGGTGAAGCCCCTGTAATGTCGTGTATGCCAGTGTACGTGTTTGAATTATGTATACATGTGTACTACACACATCACACACATACTGCACACTCACACATGCTGCCAATACTACACACATCAGTGAAATGGCACATGGATGGAGAATACATCAGAATTAACAGTGCTGTAAACTATGCTACATTGATGGTCACAGCTGCAATTCATCATGCCTGCTGATATACACCTCGAAGTATCTCAGTTTGTCTTAACAGCAGTCTAACATCAGTACAGTGGAATAAAGCCACCGTGTGCATCAGCACCATGTTACTCTGATCTTGCATCAATGTTCCACATCACAGGTGGTGGCACAGGTGACATCATATGCAAAGGGTGTGGTGTTACAATTCCAGAGATGTCATTGAGCCATCCAGTTTACACATAGGTGTGTGTGTGTGTGTGTGTGTGTGTGTGTGTGTGTGTGTGTGTGTGTGTGTGTGAGGGACAACAGTTATTGCATGGCCCAATGGTGATGCAATGGGATTGTATATGTGATAGCCCTAGCTGTTTGTGGTACGTGTGTGTATCTGCACATACACAAGTATAGCATGTGTCAGCCATATACAGGAGGTTGTGGGACAGTCACAGACTGTACCTGCCAGGCTGTACAGATCGCCATTTCTGGCCATGGACACCCCTCCATGCATTCAACAATATTCCAGTCCTGCATCTGGCAATGTATACACATACAGTCTTGGAATCTGTATCACAATCTGTGGATAAACGGGAGTCAGTAATGTTAACCTGATTTGCAGAGTATTGTCATTTAATACATAGTTATATGAGCCGTACTCATCCTCCAAAGTAATAACCACAGCTGACTGTTGCTGAGATGTGCACATGACCGTTTAAAGGTGCTGTACTATCATTGTTTACAATGTCCCTTTTAATACCCAGCAACAAAATAACTGGTCACTACACAACTATAACCCAGGATCACTACAGCACACAGTATGTGCACTATCACAGAGCCATAGCAGATATAGATACATCCAAGGTGATCATGTACACATAATGCGGCACATTCAATAGTGCTAATATCCACATACATATATATATATATATATATATATATATATATATATATATATATATATATATATACATATACACACACACACACACACACACACACACACACACACACTTGGCAGGGTTGGGAATAGAACACAGATCTAACTACCTTATCACACTACAGCATTATGCATGTACAGAACACGCCACAGTGATTATTAGATCACAGCAGTCACACAGGCATATGTCTAGCTTGCTGACATCAGCATCAAAGGCAAAGACGCCATACAGATTATATGGAGAGTGAATACTGTAAAAGCAATGTACTGTTGTCATGCAGCGGGAAACACCCACACACACACGTGGCAGGATTGGGATTAGAACACAGACCTAACTACCTTATCACACTACAGCATTACGCATTTACATAACCCGCTACCGAGATTACTGAACACAGCACTCCCAGAGGCATATTTCTAGGTGGGTGACATCATCCGCAAAGGCAAAGATGCCGATAGGGAATGTATGTGGTGTGAGGCATCTAAAAGAATGACTGTGTCCCCAGGCAGCTGGAAACACACACACAGGCACACACTTGACAGGGCTGGGAGTCGAACATACACCTAACTACCTTATCACACTACAGCATTACGCATTTACAGAATGCGCAACCAAGATAACTGAACACAGCACTCCCAGAGGCATACTTCTAGGTGGGTGACATCATCCGCAAAGGCAAAGACGCCGATAGGGAATGTATATAGAGTGAGCAGTCTGAAAGCATATTACTGTCCCAAGGTAGACATAGACAAACACACGGCAGTGGTGTGATCGGGGCAACTAAATATCTACGGAGCACTACAACAACACTACATAGATACGGGATGCGCCACAGACAGTACACCCTTCAAGTCAGCAACCAATGTGTTCAATGTAGGCATCCATCGTGACATTGAAAATGGACATCTGTTGACTGGATGACCACCATCGCTATACAGGATGTCAATGGCCATGCCCACACACGTAGTATCACAGGTCTGTTTGGAATGTACTGTGTGTCCATCTACATAATGGCGTACTGGGCATGCTCACACACTTAGCAGTTGCAAAGGGCCGTCTTGCATGCACACGGAGTATAAACATGGAAGGGCACAGTTTGGAATGTACTGTGTGTCCATCTACACAATGGCGTACTGGGCATGCTCATACACTTAGCAGTTGCAAAGGGCCGTATTGCATGCACACAGATTATAAACATGGAAGGGCACAGTATGGTATTACTGTCCCCACGTACATGAAGGCCACTCAAATGTATTGACCAGTACACACTCAGGAGCTGTCACAGATGTCTCAGGTGCAGATCACAGAGGTACACACCACAATGTACAATGTAGCCCTCAGACATCACCATGTCATGGGACCAGCAATATACTACCATTCATTAACACAACACCGTATGACTCATGACCAGTGGACTGTACATAGGTCTACAGCAACTGTGCAGACTTCACATGTACCGACATGGTTCCATCATGTGTTATGCATTGCAATGATACCACTGTACATAACCAGGTCGGCTCTACACATACCAGGGGCCCTGGGTCTTACACAGCTGTGACAGATGACTGTCGCTGTACACCAACGAACACACATGTTTGGCTATGTCATACATGTAATTGCAGTGGATATGTGCTTGGACCACACACACAACACATATGTACATAGCATAGCTTTTGCTGTCCTAAGTGCAGACAAGTGGCTACGGCAATCAGACGCACGCAAATGGAAGGTGTGTCCATGGCTGTTGAATGCTAACAGTACATGAGGTAGCAATACTGACCAAGGACACATTCCCTCTGTACTAGTTACCCATGACACCCATCATATCATACAACTGTCCATGTGTTATGTATGTCAACACACATGTCCACCAATTGCAATGCATACAAACATGGCTACATGACAGGCATGTAGGACCAACACACATGTACAATCTGTAGTGTGCATGCAGCTACCATACATGTGCATTAGCTGATGTAAGTAACCCATCTGTGCCTAACTACAACATGCAGTTGCAATGCAGCCCCATCATTGACACCTGTATATGGTGACATACTGACAGTACGGTAGGATGTACAGCAGGTATGGATGGATGTGTGTACATAAAGTGGTGATCCACCTGTGTAGATGGTTGTTTGCCGGGTACGGCTCACAGGTGTGTCACACGCCATCCTACCACTACATGTGCAAACAGTACGCTATGTTACTGTTACTAGACGGTGGAGACATAAAACCTACACAGCGGTCAGGTGTAACCCACAGTACATCACTTGACACCTGTAACACTTGCATCCTCACGTGTGCATATAGCAGCACAATTGCTGAAGGTAGCATTGGTACACATAATGCAGCCAATACTGCTGCATGTCTGGCAGACGTATCATCATATAGCAGGTGTATCATTCACAGTACTGCCATGTGTGTTTGCTTGTGTGACCATATATGCCACATATGGTGGGGAATACATCCACATTGTTACACACCCCTGTAAACTGTTGTAGAAATCTGTACATACTGCAGTGTGGAAAACATGACGTAGGCAGGTGTGGTGTGTGTATCACACACATCAGCTATCCATATGTATATGACATTAGTGGTCTCCACAGTGTGTGTGTGTATGTAGGTATGTATGGCTGTCTGGTGCATGGAGTGAGGGTGTATGCTACCATACAGAACACACAGGATCCCAAACCCTCATGGTGATGCAGTCCACTTCCCTGTTGATGCCATCAGTCTCAGCCGCAATGGCTACCTGTACATGTTCTTTGTCTGTGTCACGTCATGTGGGTGCACAGTACTGTGAGGGTGATGACCACATAGGCAAGGGTCCTCATCTCAACACTATGTGGTGTGCGTTAAAGTGTTGTTGACCCCGTGAGTGTGAGCATGTTCCTGTAATGTGACAGGGTATTACTGCTACACAGTGAGGCCTCATGCTATCAAGTGGCCTCTAACATTAACATTGGCCAGACCGCTGTGTACAACCCCTGCACCATGTCAACATACCTGTGATGTGATCTGGTATGGCTGTCAAGTCTCTAGCCACTGTAGCCTATGAAACTGCCCACATGCTTCTGGATCAGTATATGTCTGGACAGCTGTGTTATGTTAGACTTTCCAACAGTCAGGCTGAGGCTACGTATAGCATGCTGATATTGCCATATGTTCCTGTGAGTACTCCACAGTTACACATGGGAGACTGCAAACAGTGCTACCTGTAGGCACATGAAAGTAGGCCATAAGGAGGGACCCAGGGCATCATTACCAACATGCTGTTACTGTTGTTACCGAGACACATACTGTGAACATATAACACTGCATGCTAAACCTGTACTACATGGTATGTCTGGTGCGTGGCAACAGTACACAACTAATTTAATATACACGTCTCTCACTATTCTCACACAACTAATGTAATATACACTCCTCTCACTATTCTCACACAACTAATGTAATATACACGTCTCACTATTCTGTTTATTCTGTTCACCCTGTGCATCAGACCATTTGAGCATGCCCCTGCACCGATGGTGCAGATGACAGGGATGCGGCACATTCTTCATCATATGCACAGGGTAATAATGTTTGCCAGGGCCATAGGCTGCACCAATGGATGACATCATGTGTGTGGGTAAGGGCCAGGGATATGATTGGACATGTCTGTTCAGTATGACTGTGGGTATTGTTGTGCCCTACAGATGTCTTTGCTGTGTGTGTGTATGTGTGCACACAGTTCTGCCTTTTGTGATGCCTACACGGGGTATTATTGACAGCTCCAGATTGTACAGACCAGGTTGTGCAGCTCACTGTGTCCGGCCACAGCCATGTGACCTGTGCCTGCCAAGGGTTGCACGAGCACTACCAGGCGGAGGTACAGATTGGCTACTTTCCGACGACACATGTCCACTGGAACCGTGTCCCCACTGGGAACATCCAGGGCCATGTCCATGTGGCCTGCTGTGCCCTGGTGTGGACACCGCAGCACCAGCTGCACTGCTACTGCTACCGGCACTATGGGAGCAGGCATGTGAGGTGGCACGCTCACATTGACCTGCACTAGGTGGTGTAGCTGGCCTATGTCCACGTGGCCTATGCCTCACTCCTACCAGATGTTCCAGCACAGACAGCTCACGCTCGTGGATTGCCATGCCACGGTCAAGGATTCCAACCATGTCACCCAATCGCCTGTCCAGAACATCAGCAATCTGCTGTTGAGCATTTGCCAATGCCTGGATGTTGTCATTTAGGGTATGGATAGCAGCTCCCTGCAGCCTCTGCCCTTCTCCATTCTGCCGTTCAGCATGTGCCTGTGCCGCCATTACAGTCTGGAACATGCGTCTGGAGATACCAGCTGCTGCGCTCTGTCCTTCAGGTGCATGTCTGCCAGAGGTCCTCCTACGAGCAGCACCGGCCATATGCCTGTGTGGCACATCTGCCATCATTGCACTGACACCATGGTATGTAGACACACCTTCTGTAGCCACCACACTTTCCTGTCCCACGCTAACAGACGCTGTCTGTCCTTCCTCTCTGGCCACTGGTGATGCAGTATGTGTTGGCAGCAGAACTGTGTGCGGGGTAGAGGGGGACATAGTTGGGATGGCAATCATTGGCACAGATTCAGCCCCTGACAACCCTGCCTCTACCTCATGCATATGCTCATCACTGCTAGTATCTGTGGGGACACTAACATCAAATGGACCGGAGGAGAGTAACGCACCTACATCACCTGTGAATGCAAAGAAAGACTCTAAATTACAATAGACACACACACACACACACACACACACACACACACACACACACACACACACACACACACACACACACACACAGACACACCATGCATGTGATTTGACAGATGGCATGCAGCATGCCTGTGATACAGCAGAGGGCATGCAGCTCAGACATTAATAGTGTTAGTAAGCATACCTCCCTGGGGTGCACACTACAGCAAGCAGGTGTCATATCAGTAGCCATGCAGTTCACACAATCATGGTAGTATGCATGCATCTCCGTGATACACCATGTGGACCAGAACAGGATAACAGTACACATGGCTGACGTGACCTTGACATGTAATCTGCTGACATGTGCATTAACATGCATACATGTCTGAAACAATGGTGTCCTGACACATGTACAGCATCATCATGGGCATCACATTGTGGTGTTGTCTGTATGCCCTACAGATAGAATGCATGTTTAGCAAATGTGCATGAGCATGGAAGGGTAGTGTGGGCCATCTACATTGCTCTACAGTGTGAAGTACAAACACTGTGCCATTGCATGGCATCATGAGGCATCTATATTGCTGTACATTGCATAATATGTACACATTGCATAGCCATAACTGCATGCTATGACACAGTCATGATGTTCAACAGATCTGATGTGGTAGACTTCAGTGACATCTCCACTAGCTGTGCACGGGCTTTTAGGATGTCCAGTGTACCACATCAACTGTATAATCAGTCAATTAAGGCTATAATTGGACCATGTGTGGACAATGTGCAACAGGGTGTATACACATCACATCTACTGTGTGGCTATGTGTCTCTGGCCATCACCCATGGCCATGTGTGCACATGTGTTGGCCAAATGTGTGTGATGGCCATCTATCTCAAATGTCTGTGCTGTCCCATGTGACATACACCCATGGATGTCAGATATGACCATCCACAGGGCAATGCAGACAACGGGTTGTATGTTTGGTATGTGGGGTATGGGTCATGGGATAGTGTGACAATATTGCATCCAGAACGCTATGTGTCTGGGACATGTCAGATGGCACATTACAATGTGTGCACCCAATGCAGGGGCATATAACACAATGGTGACACCTGTGGGCTGCCCATATCACAGCTCACTGTGTGGTACTGTGTGCATACCACACATGTTGTTCCAATGCATACACATATGCCTCCATTGTAGAACACCTCCACCATTGTATGCACAGCTGACCACACATGTAGCAATGACAACTACTGTGGTTTCATGTCAGTATATCATTTCATTTGTATATATTGCACATGGGTGGCCTGTGTGAATGATGGGTGATGTGAACTGTATATCATGACTGGAACGATCATGTGTGCAAGTGTTAACTGGCCACATGGCAAATAGATCTATGCTTTAACATGCCTGATACTGATGACAGTTTCACCTGCAACAGACCCATGTCTGTGCGGCATGCCAGAGGTACCTGTATAGGGGTGACACAGCAGTGTGAACATTATCCATGACTGTATGACAGCCACAGGGTGCACTGTGCATGTTAACACAATCGCCTGTATAATAGCATATAGCATGCACATGTGTGCATACACAGGGTAGCATACGGTAGTATGCAGCATGTGTGTCCACATAACTTGCATATGTTGTTACTTTACATAATGTACAGTGGCACATGCAACTAAATGGGATATAATAGCCATATGTGCAGTACTGACTTACCAGGCAACTCCAGGCTCATTGGTTGGGAGACACCCACCTCTACGATGGCAGCTACTGTTTGTGAATGCTGTTCTGAGAGTGTCCCCAGACTGGCCAGTAGCTCCTTGGTGTGTGTGAGAGGGGGCTGGGTTGGTGGCCCACCACCTGTTCCACCTTGTTCCCTGGCGATTGCAGTGGCACGCTGTTTTGCATGTCGTCTTAAGTCCGTGCAGTGTCTGCGCACCTGCTGGTAGGTGCGGTTATGGCCACCCACATCGTTCACCCTCCTGCGTAGATCCTGCCACAGGTCGTCCCGCTGCTGGGCATGCTGTGGCACATGGCTGAACAACAAATCGTAGTTCTCGTGGAGGTATGGGATGAAGACATCATCCTCCTGGCGGCTGTATGCTGGAAGGCATGTACGAGGCATTATCTGTAAGACATAATGATGGTGACAGGTCACAGTTTCAGAGATGTACAAAGATACTGTTGCACATACATTTCTATGACATCTACTACATCTGCACAGTTATCTTTGCAAATCATCATGACACTGACATGACTGACGTGTATGTGTCACACATGTCTCACCCGTTATGCATTGGATATCATCACCATATATGTGTGTCACCTCATTATAGTGTTCATACTCCATGTGACTGCTGTCTTGATGTGGGCATGTCTATTTGCCTGCACTGGTGTTCTTACCTATATGCACATGCCTGGATGTGTCCATGGTAATGCTGTTGACCTTGATGCTGTGTATATGTCACATATCAACACAGACACAGCCTTAATGGACTTGAGCAGTGACAATGCACACATACGCATGGACACCTGTACATGCATGTGTTTTGCCATATACATCTACACAGCAATGTACAGCTGTTCAACATCCTGCCATGGATTGCCTGTGTTGCACATGTGATAGACATGGGACAATGGCTAGTCGGACATCATTCGCAGGGATGGTTATCAACCATAGCATGTATGGGCAAGGTTAGCTAGCTGTAACAGACAGCCATTATGCCACTGCGAGGTGCATCAGTGCACCATTACTGATCCAGACAGTTGATACTACAGCTACCATGTGGCCATCACACCATGTATGACTGGGATGACATGTGCAGCTTTGATGGACAGGGTTGCATGGCATGGCAGGAGTATGTCACAGGTATGGCACAGGGATCTGTCCAGCATGTGGCAATCCTAGTAGTAGGACAGTGGCTGTCCATGACGTATGTCTTACAGATCAGGATATGGACATGTAGCATGTCCATCATCATGGGGTAGCAAATGTCTTTATGCAAGGTAGACAGCATGCTGCATAGTGGAGGTGAGGATTGTGATGGCTGGTATCTCCCATCCACTCATGGCCATTACCCCTTGAAGGTGGTATGTGGTCCGATATTGGTCACCACAGTGCTGTATATGCCTGTCCCATGATCTCTGTGCTCATGGATGGCACCCTGTCAAGACATGGGTACCTCATATGACCACCTGAGGGGCTTGTAGACATCACCAAGTCAGGGAGGTGTACTGCACAGCACCATCCCTTACACAGTGTCCATAATGTTGACCACAGCCTAGGTGGTAGTTAATAGGTACAGGGATGTTCACCTAGTGGTGACAATGCTGATATCATCCATCAGAATGTGCACATATGTCACACACCTCACCCACACAGCCCATTGTGTATGTTGTTCACAGCACTGATACAGCTATACTCATAGGTCATGGCCATTCACATCCTTACATACACAGATGCCTAACATTTGTCTGTGTGGTATGGGCTACAGTGAGGGTGGGGTACAACACATTAACCCTGTTCTACTGTAGCTGGCACTGGTATGATATGCACATGTCACTCTGGCACCTTTTGTAGTTGTGAGTCTGTCAACAGGCCACTGGTAGAACACTCCTGTGACATACAAGGGTATTTGTAATCAAACATCCATGCTGTGTTGTACATCTGTACTGCTAACATCTACAGTGATAATGGTTCATGGACATGCACACCATACTCAGCAGGGTTATAGTGCGTTGTCTCCCATTATGACTGTTGTCACCACTTGTGGGTTGATACTATCCAACACCCTAACTGTATTGTATGGTCATGCTAGGCACTTGTTCAGAATTTGGGCACATGTCATGAGCTACTGATTAATATAGCACCCATTCCACACCATTTCCCACAGGTACACTTGCTGTCCTACAATTTCCAGCTTGCTTATGGTACAACAGCTGTTGTACACACCTAACGCACATATCCTGTGAGACATGGTTGTATATACAGGCATGTCCAACTGTCACGTACCAGTGCTATTGCCTGTCTATATGATGGATATGTTGTACATGTGGCAATAGAGCAATTGTGTCATATACACATTCAATGCTGACCTCCCAACATACGACACTACAGCCTGTGGGGGATGCACCTATGCAGCCATGCTGGGGGTAATGCTGTCAGGAACCCTGACTGCACCTGACAGTCATGTGGGGATGTGTAACATTTGCAACACACCCCACTCATCACATAGTCTCACATGATCTCCACCACAGGCCACACATATGAGGACAACTTGTGCAGTACCTCTCCATACTCTGTGTAGGCACCAGAGGCAGCCCCCGTCACGGAAAACATCACCAACTCATAGCCCACAGACTCATGTGTGCCCATCACATACAGCCAATAGGGTGTTATAACATACACAACACACCAGTCATAGGTGACTCTGTAGGCGGTCATACTGCAGTACCACACAGCAGGCTACACAAGGCGATAGTCGCTTACATCTTGCTGTCGGGTAACTGGTTCTGCAACATAACCTATGCACCCATGCCACACCTCACCAGATACGATGTGACTGTCATTCTCCATGTTAGTGTGACTGCCCTGAGATGCCACTTCACAGACTACGTGTGCAGGGACATGCAATAGCACACCAGTCTTGTAGCCCTGAAGGTGTGGGCCAAGCCCTGGGGAGCATTATGCATTTATCCAGACCCGATACCACTGTACACCGACTGACTGTGTCACTTCAATAGCTGCCAATGCTTCTGCTGTCTTTCCACAGGCATCTGGTATCTGTCCGCTTTGACTGACCTGGTCAAACACAATGCTTTGGCACAGATGACCTGCACCTGTCATCCCTGGGAGTACAGATCACATGTAAGGCTCTTGCTGCTTCTATACTGCCTGTCTTGCACAGTTTCCAATAACAGTCACCAGCGGAACGGGAACTGGCAAGCAAGACATGGGGTCATGTGACACAATGCTTGCATCATCCTCTGTGATGCACGCAGGCAAGGCACACCTTATAATGCACCATTCCAATATCTCTGCAGTGACTAGGACCTGCCTCTAGGCTCTGCAGAGTACACCTGCAATGACAGGTTATAGACAGACCATACCTTTCAGGCACATACCTGTACCGGCACACCCACAGCTGAGGTGTTCCCATATCCCACTATGTTGTGCACACATCCTGGCTAGTTACTTAGCACAATGCATCAGATGTGCTCCAAGTGCAACTCACTGTGTCCAGAACCACTATACACATCATAACAAGCTACAGATACAACAACATACCCCACGGTTACCAGACCTCCTTTGTTGGTGTACTGGACAGTGGGGCTCAGACAGCTACTACTGATGTGTGACTGACACTACCCCACACTTAACTGGGATAGCCACTCATGTACCAACACATCCATGAGTCATAACCTCCACTCAGCTGGATCAACCCATACACACCACCTCCAAGACCAACATTAACCTTGACATGAACACTACCAACATGTGACTGGTGTTCCACACCTGGGGTTATCCTCTCATTGGTGGATTCCGAACATATGCTAATCAATCTTGTTAGCCACATCCCGGCACCACACCCTTCACGGGATACATAGTACATGAGTACTACAACACCTACTACAGATGTCTTATGACAGCGGTTGTTAACGTCATGACACCCCGTGCAGATGGACGATGCACATACAAATTTTGAAACATACCCCCGTGCACTTCATTAGCATGTACACAACTGCATGGATCATGCTATTCCACACAGAGCCATGATGGTACACACCAGATAACAGACACCACTCTGGTGGTCAGGTTCCATGGACATAATGTACAACAACAGGTGGAGGCTGTTGCACAATGGTGTACATGGGTGGAGTAGCTCACTGGTCAGCCTCGGTAGGGCCAGAGGATCCCTCATCACATACTCCGAGACTAGCTACGTCAACATTACTGTGACACATTCCGGGGTGTACAACAAGGCATTATGGTGGTATGACAGTAGTCGATGGCAACACCCACATCTGCTCTCACATACAACAGCCACTCAGGAACATTACAGACCCCAGGTGATGTTGGCAACATGCTGGCGGATGGATTCAATGCTAACATTACACCCTGTCACTCACTACAGGGCCACACTCCATGCAGGAACATTGCAGTGTCCCTGCAGTCACACCTACACAGTACTAACCTGCACTCTATATGTCCTGGGACACTGGCCCCATGTCACCTTCCAAAGTCCCAGGCTGTGATGTCCACAAACCTCTGAACAACATGTCTCCCCACTAGGCCACTATATTCAGTGATAGCCTTGTATCAGACATTGTGGCCCCTGAATGTCTCTCAGCAACATTTCTCACACTCCACACAGCTGGCACCACAATGCACGAGTGGGACTATAGTCCTACACACCTGACTGGACTGTTCTGCACAGCTATGGGGCACATCATCAAGGACGTCATTCACAGAGACATTGTTGGGCTCCGGTCCTTTGATGCCACCCAGGTTGGACTTGTTAGGGCCAGAGCATAGCCCCTACACCTGGTGGACTCCTTTCATACAGTTACCAGTGTAGTTTATGATGGTACGGTAGTCCACACATCCTACATTGTCCTCTCATTGCCTTTCAGCACCGTTCTCCATTCTGGTATTGACAACATACACATCCACCTGCACATCGTACCCTGTGTCTCAGGATGTTATGCAACGTGGCTCTTGGACAGGACACACACAATGAGGGCAGCATACCATAGTACCAACTGCATTTCAGTTACATTTGGCATACCACAGTCCTCAGTCATAGGGCCACTCATGTTCAGTATATGCTTCCCTGAGGTACAGGCTAGCACAGAGGGACTTTCCCTGCCTAGCTTTACACACCCCTGCATACAAAGCACCATGATTGATCCACCAGCTGATAGTGACTCCATCCATACGGGTGTCACTGTGACAGATACCTGATATGACTATCATGGCCTCAAGCTGCATGACACATGTTGCATGAACATCACCTTTGCATTACACCATTCTCCCACTGACTATCACATAGGTGGTAGTCCCCTACATACATGTCACATTGTACATGTTTGTAGTACACACGTATGTCTCACCCAATTCTGCGGTTACCGTATTGCCACTGTGGCGTGGATATCCTTCTACATGGCCATGCGTATCTGTACTGGGTGTGTAGCTGGTACATGGTCACCTATTGTACCTCTGAACTCAGAACTTCTACACACAGTCAAGGGTACACCACCCCATGTAGGGTGTACCTTACACAACAGCTACAGCTTTACATACCACAACATTAACACGCTATGACATTTATTGAGCTCTGACAGTTAAAGTATGTGGCTGTACTGCAGACACCATGTCTGTACACATTTGCATACTACATACTCAGGGGTGACCTCTGCTGAACAGACAGGGCCCATGTCCACAACAATATTTATGGATATACTCCACATACGCAACATAAGCAAAAGCCACTGTGAGCAACATGCTCATGGATATGTGCACACATGCAACAATGAGTGGGATGTGCTTGTGGGTTACATTCCCACACCAGACACTCACCATGCTTTGGAACATGAGTCCTATGTACATCACGCAGGGACACTCAGTAGCACTGTTCATGTGATACCTCCCTTGGTGGTTGGGAGAGACATGTATGCCAGGGATCACTGCAGTGGCTGTACTGTGCAGAGGTGCAGGTAACACATGGCTCTGCTGTTCACAGGACACTACCCTAGAGAGGTGCCACTGGTGTGAACACTGTAGTTGTGCTTACACATAGACTTGACAGACTGCATAGTACCCCACTATGAACCTGTGGAGCTATTACATGTCCTTTGTGCATGGTTACTTGATAGCCCTTCCATTTAGATTAGCTATCATGATATTACAATGTCCCGTGCCTAAAAGCCATATGTATCCTGTTATTGTATATGCCAATAGACGATACCTTTGGTATGCATGATATGCCTGTTATGCTGTGTGGAATATCTGACATATCTACCCACAATACTATACAGTACACATATTTCACGTAGTATCCCATAATGCAAAGCATACTTGCACAGCAGGACCACCTTAGACAAGTCATTGTCGTTATATGCCCATACACATGCCTACTGTGACAGTATATCAACATGTACTATCCCCTGCTATGGCACGTACTTGCTGGACATACCTTACCACTGACTATGGGTTGTATGGAATTGTTCTGTTTAAAGTCCTCATGTAGCATCCCTTGTGGTGTCTGTGATGTGCACCTTGTGGCCCACTGCTAAACGCACAGTTTCTACAAGCATTAGTATGCTCAGCAAGACATCACTACATAAATACCTTTTCCCACTTTATGCATTGCGGACTCGTGTAATTTATGCAAACCAGGCTATACATACAATAAATAATTAATAATGAACATGCTATACATAAACTTACATACTGAGTATTCTACATACCTTGTTATCGTTACGGAGTTTCATCTCTATCTCTCTCACACTGCTTAAACAGGTATTTTGTATTGTGCATTTGGTTTGAATGTCTGGCAAGTCATCCTTATATAAGTCAATACCTGTAACATGTGGTTTCCTCCCGCCAATTGGAGTTCCTGAGTGACTAATTACTTGCATATCAGCTGTGCAGCTACTCCATTTTCCAATTATGCGGCAACAGTGGGGTATAACTGAATTCACCACTTGGGCATTGCCCATTTGCCCTACCTTCGGGGAGACAGCCTGTATTGTGTTTTGTTATGTGTAATTGCAACTGCTATGCATAGAGACAAGTATGCTTTGGATTCATGTCCCCCGTGGATTGTGTGTGACAGCTAGAGTATGTGTTTCCACATGTGAGTGTACCTGTCATCCCAAGGTCTGATGATGGACTACTGCAAACAAAACCTGTCACATTGCCGTTTGTTCCATTATACAACGGCTGCAATTTTGCATGGCGCCTTTAATTGTGTCTCTCACAAGGTATGTTGACAGTTCTGCAGATGTAATTGACTGACTGGATGTTTGTGCTGTTATTACAGTCTGTATTGCTATAGTTTCCAGTGTGGTGGATGACTTTGGGTGTACTTAGCAGGTCAGGTTTGTGGGGCTTGCATTTCTACATATTCCATATATATGTGTGTGGGCTCCATCCATAATTAAAGAGCTATCAGTTAGTAGACTTATGTTACGGGATTGTACATTGGGCCATTGTTAATTGGTTTCTATATAGTATGCAGATGAGATTGATACTTCCATACCTCCGGAATTGCAGTGATCTGTAAAGGGATATGTCTAAGTGACAGCTATCCCGTGTATTTCTGTCCCTGATATTTGCAGTCATTGCGGTTGCGTTGGTAACAGAACCTCTTTGCCATGGGTTGCCACCTTTTCATATGGACATTGTTGGACACTTGCGGGACACACAGTGGTGTTTATAGGCCAACACATAGCCACGGACAGTACACAGGTTAGCACATACTTTTATCCTCTATACATACCTATTGTTGTGAGACTTTGGCTACTTATCATATTGCATGTGACATTTATGTTTCTTACATACAGGCATAACTATTTAATGCAACTATTACGTTATATATGGGACATATTAATGTCCTACAATCTCAGACATTTGCCCTTTGTAATGTTTTATGTCAGGACACACCTGCCCAGGGAGGGGCTGTCCCTCCTACTGTGGGACAGGTGGTAACTGTATGCCTACGGCTAGCTATAGCCACACCTACCATAATGATCTACCTCCGAGTTGGCACTTACAGACACATGATGTGGACACACACACACACATTACAGTCACACGGAGACACACACAGCACCCTCAACACACAAATACACAGACTACGGCACTCACAAACACAGTTGAACACAGTACCTACGTGGACCACAACACTGGCAGCAGTAACTAAATGTCCCTTCATATCATCATACTATTGCTCGTGGTTGTACTGTTCCGGTACTGTGTTCTTTCGGTCTTTCAGCCTCGTGGTTACACATGTCAGTATGTTTCACATTCCATTGTTGGCGGTATCCTATTTATTTGTACCTCCAAGTTGTTATGAATGTCGTTGACCTATCTCTATATATTTGCAGATATCGCTGAATCCATATATATCGACATATATCACTCTATCGCCCTTTCTATCTGTATTATATATATGTATACATGTGTACACACACACATATATATATATATATATATATATATATATATATCTCACGGGGAAAGTGACAGGCAAGCTACACCTTTCATTGTATACTTGTTGGTGTATACTGTTTCCTGGACTCCGCACATTTGTGTCAGTACCTGTCACATTACACACCTGCCATAGGTTACAGTTACCAGCTGTCCCACTCTGTGAGGGACAGTCCCTCTTTGGGCAGTTGTGTCCTGCAAAATATTTGTAAACATGGCAAATGTCCTGCGATTTTAGAACATACTTATTTCCTATGGTTTATGTAATATTTGCATGAAACAGTTATTCTGTATCTGAACCACCTGTATGTTATAGAAACAGAATAAGTAAGTAAACATTACAAGAATGAGCTGTTATCTATGCAAAACAGTGAAGTTCTGAATTTCATACTGGCCGGGTGTATGTGTCAGCCTGCAGACATCTGCCGTATGTCCCACATTGGTCATTTGAAGAGGTGGCAAGCCTACCATAGGTACATCTTGGCTAGGGATAGTGTTAGGTGATTCTGTACATGATTGCGTGTTCTACTCCTGGCAGCGGTCATTTTACCCTTCAGAGCAGGCACTATTAGTACAGGGGTGAATAATGCTGGTTCCACCTGTTCTGGACATCATTGACCGTGATCTGCGCGATATTCGGTGAAGCTTATCCCTGTTTCGCGCATATGCATATAGTCATATTTAAATGTCGCTTACCAGCAGTGGGCAATGCATATTCCCCCTAACGTGTGCTAAACATGATCTGCTGACCTGCATCCGACATGCATTACTCGTGCCTTCGGGATTACGTTACATCCCTTGCAGGACGTGAGACCGGGAACATACACGACAGTCACTGCATTTAACACATGGCCATCTGGGATTTGTACAAGTGTTATGTCATTTTGTACGTGGAGTATACTATGGCTGTTACTCCATACTGCACTCACATGGGTAACTCGGTTAGTTTACATATTGATGTGTCCAGCTAATGGTATGTCCATGTGATGTTTACTGGATGTGCTCCAGCATTGGGTATGTATATCACAGTGAGCCACACAGGATACTGTGCTACACCTTCAAACGACCGTAGGTGGAGCATGCTGGGGAGATGACAACCTGTCATGGGTACACCCCATGCCTTGACACAACATCCATGATTATATTATGTGGAGCCCCTCATTAATGCAGCAGGGACTCCATGCTGAGTGTGTGCAGAACAGTGCTTAAACACATGTGCTCCCACGATTGCCTCCGTTCCTCTAAGCGACAGTTGGTTTCTCGATGTTGTGGTGACAGCGGACAATGTTTGCCCTGTTTGTTGTATGGCCTCCGACAATTGGCCGTGTATCTACCAATGTACCTGGGAACCTATACACACGGCACCACCATATGCTGATAGGCGCATGTACTGTTCAGGTGTTGACATTCCGTGTTCCACTAGCTGTTGTGTGTACAATGTTTGAGGGCTGCCTATGTAGGATTCACGCAGTGGGCCACCTATACATTACAATATACAGGTGGTCGTGTTTGTGTGCCATCCATTTTACTGTGTGTGCAGGTGGAGAGGTTTGTCAGTCCGTAGGGGTCTACACTGTCAGAGTGTGTGCAGGTGGAGAGGTATGTCAGTCCGTAGGGGCCTACACTGTCAGAGTATGTGCTATAAAGTTCCCTCTTTGCCAAGGCGTAGGCATATTGGGCGTGCCTCCGTCTGCCTACTGGGGCTGACACAGTGTGTTCATGGTCTGAATCCCTCTGTGCCTGTGATGGCCTTGGCAATTGCGGTGGGCTATGAGGGCCTTCACCATTTTGTCCTTGCTGCAGCTGTTTCCGCAGGACCATATTATGTAGCATGGCACATAATATGATGATGTGGGCACACGTGCCTGGAGAGTACTGCAAGGCTCCACCAGATGCGTCCAAGCACCGGAACCGTGATTTCAGCATCCCGAACACGTGCTCTATGATGATTCTGGTTTGTGCGTGTGCCTCATTATGGCATTCTTGTATGGGTGTGTGTGGATTTCTGATGGGAGTCATCATCCATGGCTCCAGTGCATAGCCAGCATCTCCCACAAGGTGGCCATGTGGGATATCCCCCCTGACAAATACGTGATACAGCTGTGAGGCATGCCAGATATGGGAGTCATGGTAGCTTCCAGGGCTGCCAGCACACACATCCATGATAATGCCCTGGGCATTGCACATGACCTGGCAGTTGATGGAGTGGAATCCCTTGTGGTTTATGTAGTGCCTACCATGCTCACCGGGTGGTGACTTGATTTGTATGTGCGTGCAGTCTATCACACCCAGTACCTCCGGGTAGTGTGCCACACAGTGGAAGTGACGCATATTGCTGGCCAACTCCTCCTGAGTTCGGGGGATGTAATATATACTCATTGGCATGTGGTAACATGGCATCCAGGAAC
This sequence comes from Protopterus annectens, assembly GCF_019279795.1. Classification (NCBI taxonomy): domain Eukaryota; kingdom Metazoa; phylum Chordata; order Ceratodontiformes; family Protopteridae; genus Protopterus; species Protopterus annectens. The sequence goes on from NC_056741.1 coordinate 197,722,516, forward strand.
TGGTGTAGTACCCTGGATGCTGATGCCTGTGACATCCCCATTATATCTGCAGTTGGCCTTTGAAAGGTACCTGTGGCTAGTATTCGTAAGCTTACACATACCTTCGTGCCCTCTATTGTTTCTGGTTCTCAGGCGGGGCTGGCACAGCTCCACTATTTGCTGAAAGATGTTCCTGTCCACCCTGTAATGCTCTACTTTCTCCAGATCTTGTAGCATCTGGTAGGTTACCCTTGGTCTGAACACTCTTCTCCTCTTCCGGGGCCTGCGGTGGTTGTCGGCATCATCCTCCACAGCACCATCAGTCTCTAACACATGCTGATGAATCACAGCTATGGCAGCTCCCAACATGTACATTTTAAAAGTTCCCCGTGTGTTTACACCTATGGTGCAGTATTTGGGAATACACAGGTGTGTGTAGGGTGCTTTCACACATTGTACTATTGTGCTGTGAAAACCGATGATGTCATAGGGTGTGTATGTACAATCGTAGCTACAGGGTATCTTATGTGTTTTACTACCGGAACTACTATTGTGGTGCCTTTGGTGTTGAATTACATTTGGCTGCCGTGGATTACCTCTTGACCTTCCCTTTACATTTCTCCACATTCCACCTACCATTTTCTGGCATGCCTCCAGCAGCCTGCTTTCATTTGTACTTCCCTAGACCTGGCGTATTTTGCGTAATGTGTGCTATTGCCGGTCTACTGTTGGTTAGCTTTGCTCTGCTATGACAGATCTCCTGTCTTTGCAATCCAATGCCTCCCCTCCTTTCTTTGCATTCCAATGCCTCCCCTATCCTGTTTTGCAGGTTTATGCGAACAGACTTGTCAGCTGCCATCGATTGGCCACCGTGAGTTGATTGGTGTGGATTGCTCATTAGTACTCCAATTACCCTGCTTCAGCATTTCCTTCTTTTCTTCCCCTGCCCTTCCTGTTTATACTATTGTTCGTGGCGCGTGCATCCGCTTGCCGGGTTTCGGGCACTTTTTCATCCCCGTACACATGCGCTTTTGGGCACCACGTCTGCTCTCAGCTACACGGTTTTATACCTTTCTCCCCACCCCTGTCCTGCAGCTTTACTTAGCAATGGCCAGGCCTGATTTGCATAGCTCCAATGTGCTTACTGATATGGTGGCACACCCTTCTGCTGATGTCATAGATCACCTCTGATACACTCCTCAGTGTTATGGCGCTGCGCCGTCTGGTACATCCTTAATCTGGCGGGACGTTTGCAATTCAGTATTACCTGCCTCATTTGCATGGCATTGAATACTAATGCATAGTTACTGCGCCGAACACTGCCGCGGGCCCTTGGCGATCCTTACGCCTTGCTTGTGGTGTACCATGCCTTTCATTGCTCATTATGGTGAAATCATGCTTTGTCTCACATTGCGATTTTCTGCCATTTGCATATATTTCCTTTGTATTCCTGTTTGCGCACACATGCTCTGCGGTTGTACTGTGCGTTACTGTGGCCATGACATTAAATGTTGTTTTTTAGTTGTTGTGCATCTTTTCTTATGCCATTGGCTGTGTATTTAGCCATTGGCATATGTTAACTTTGTAATACATGAGTCTGGCCCATTTCCATAGCTCTGATGTTCTGTTTGGGAAAATGTAAACCGTGTTTTTTTGGCTTACATTTCCGTGGGCTTCCGCTACGCCTGCACCACTTCATGACTCGCTATATGCCTTCATTTGCATGGTGCGACACTGCGCATGGGGTGATTAGCATACCTAAGCCGAGGGCTGCGCAGTTCTGGCGTACGCTGGTAGTGCACATGGAATTGGATCGTACTTGAATCGCTCGATGGCCATATTTGGCATTATACCACCTACGCTATGCCTACGCCTGATGCAAGCTTCATGAATCTGGGGGTAAGTGATCCTGCATTCTCTTTAACCACACTTATTTACCTGAAATCTACAGTTTTGTGCAAGTGCAATTCATACTGTTTCCCAACTAACTTTATGGATGTTCACTAATGTCACATAATTAAATTATAAGTTTAATATACCACAAGAAAAAGGAAAAACAACTCTTTTAGATACCTTTTTGGTAGTTCTGACATTGCAAAGAAATTACACCCAAAGCAGCTTTTAGTGAACATAGTTTGTTCTTTTCTCCTCTGCTGACCAATCATAGATTTACATAGGATCATAGGAGGTTACAAAGCTAATAGCCCTGGGGACCTTATAAGTCTGGTCATGTTTAACTTTTATTTCTTATTAAATAATAGAGATACAGACTATATTTTCATGCAGAAAAAGATTAACATTAACTGCTTCTATCTAACAGGACACAGGTGAGACTCCCAGGCTAAATTTGCTGTTTCTCATCCAATTGTCTAAAGTTATGCATATATAGAGTCATTGAGAAGTTTTTTTTTACTTGAATTGAGAATTTCTCCCTGAGGAATGGCAACATTTATGAGACATAAATGTCTTTCTGGAAAATTGTGTTGAGTATGCAGGCTGAGTTGGGGTCCCTAAAGTGAGTGAATTTTCTCCCTTGTGACTTATAGATATGAAGCATTTTTATTAAGGCAGGATCAGAGATTGCTCTGTAGGTAAGGCACAGGTCACCTCTAAAAAGTTTATATTACAAAGAGCACTGTGACAGTAATTTCAGTTTGTTCATGTATGCCATGTACCTGAATTTTCATATTGAGAGATCTTAGTGGTCTCCTCATTTGCTGCAGATGTCTGGTAAGGTACATATCTATGTGATCATTGTACTCTATTATTGGCATGACGAGAGATGAGTATAGGGGGGTTATAATTTTTTTTTCACTTCAGAAGCAATGCTATTACCTATGAGATGTGTAATGTGAAAGGCCTTCCTTGCCACTCTGGACACAAGATGATCAAAGTAATATTATTTTGACTTTATTTTATATGCAACATTTAATTTAAAGCATGGCTTATGAATATATATAAATGTATGGAGGTTGACTATTAGAATATGAGCTATGGTTATGTTGTTCCAATTGTTTCCTTTAGATGTTTCACATATTTGATCTTAATTTTTTTGGTAGAAGTTTTTCAGGTTCATCAAATGACTATAAATAATATGAGCAACAGGGATTTTATAATTTTCCTAACAACATGCTTAACTGCTGAATACCATGATTTTTCATATCCATTTCTTGTTTTATCCTGTTAGTATAAAGTGTTCACATGAATTAATGTAAAAATGTTTAATTACTACAAGATGCTGATATGTTGCTAGTACTCAGTAAATGTATAGAACATGATAATCCAGCCAGGTTGTTCATGATTCATAGTTCGATTAAATTCACAAATATTTTTTTACACCTGCTTATTGCGATAGCAACATTTCACATATTAATAGTAGTATTGCTACAGTTTGGTATTTTTACCTGAAGGTAACTTTATTTTTTAGACAGTAGCTGGTTTAATGTTGCTACTAGATTAAGCGTTAATTTAGATGATACTATGTCACCTAGATTGGGGGGTTTTAAACTCCAGAAGGGGTTGGATTGTAAATATTGTTTTACTAATCAGTTATGATATTATCTGTTTGAAAATTTTATTGTTGTTTACCACTAATTTGAATAGTAAGTTCTTTTGAAGAGATCTGAAGATGATTATTTCTATTCCAACTGGGGAAATCTCATACTAAATTACTAGAAAGTAATATAATATTAACACCCGATGGTCAGTTCTCTGATTTATTTTGTTAATCTTAAATGACAGCTATAAAACGTATTTCCATTAACATTAATGGCTTAAATAATCCAGGTAATAAATGTAATTTATTTAGATACATTAAACTTCATAAATTTCAACTAATATTTTTACAAGAGACTCACCTACTCTTGGAGGATTTATCTAAACTAAATAATAAATCTTATTCTGTTTTACTGTCAATCATTAGTGGAACGGAGTTCCACTGTGGCAATTCCTAACCGGAAAAAGCCGAAAGACACAAACAAACAGAATTTTAGTAAGCTCTGAACATCTTCAAAAAAAGAGAGGAGTAGCCACCTTGTGGAATAACTCACTACCATTACCCAAAATAATAGATAGCTATAAAGACAATAAAGGAAAATTTTGTGCTATAACTTTGGAACTAAATAAAAAAAATTATAATTATTTAATATATATTGGATTCCAGGTATAGATACTAACATGGTTAAACAACATTTAGATCAAATTGTGCATTTTACAAAAGGAAAATCAATAATAGCAGGGGACTTTAATTGTATATTAGATCATAAAGATTCTTCTAATAAAGGTAAAATGAAGATCTCATTGTCAGCTAAGAAATTACGAGATTTTATTGAAATATTTTTTTTAAAGATATTAACCATTTTATGACTCCAAATTCATTATTTTATACTTTTTATTCCCAGAGGCATAATACATATTCTAAAATTTATAGAGTTTTGGTTTCTAATGACCTATTAGATTTTGTAAGTAATACAAAAGTAATAACATGCCCTATTTTATCTTAATATCAACAATGTCTCTATTCAAATCAAAAGAATACCAGCTTATATTACAAAGTTAAAAGAATTGAAAGAATTCATTATAATTTAAATTATTTTTTTTACAACTGAATAATTCAAATGACATATCAAAAAAATATATATGGGATGCTTTAAAAGTATATCTATATGGAAAAAAATATGAGCTGGTGTTATAATAAAAAGATGTGATATACAACATAAAATAGATAATTTAAAGCTCAATCAAAAAGTAGATACAGTTACTATTGATAAACAAATGGAAATAAACTCTCTAAATAATAAATATATTGAAATATTAAACCATAAAACAAAAATAATTGCAGAAAAATATAAATTAATTAATTATTCAAATAACCCAAAATTTTTAAAGTTATTGGCTAATAAAACTAAAAGATTAAATAAAATTAATCATATCAAAGAAATATTCTCTCCTCAAAAAAAAAAAAAAAAAAAAAAAAAAAAAGATGGTAACTAATCTTCACAGCATTCTATCATAATTTAGAATTTTTTTAACAATATCAACCAAAATTCTAACACAATAGATCCTAAAGAAGATATAAAAACCTTTGTTAGCAAATATACTAATAAAAGAATATCTACTGAACAGAAATATATTATAGACAAATCTATTTCCTTTAAAGATATTCAAACACAAATTAACAAATTAAAATAAAGTAAAGCCCTGGGAAATGATGACATCATTCCAGAAATTTATAAGATATTTCCTAATATGGCACTAAAATTACTTCATGAAGTCTTTAACCTCACACAAAACTTTATCAAACCCTCCTTCTTGGAAATACACTTTTATTTCTCCCATATTAAAACCAAACAAAGATCCTACCAAATGTTCCTCATATAGACCCATTTCTTTACTCAATGTAGATTACAAAATGTTCATGTCTATTTATGCTGATAGATTAAAAAAATGTATCTAATTTGATTGATGATGATCAAACAGAATTCATAGTGAATAGGAATTCATATGTTAACATAAAAAAATTAATTTTGATTGACTTAAACAACTAAATAAAAATTTGACTTTGATTAGTTTAGAAATTAATAGTGTGTTTGATTCTATTAACTGGAATTATTTATTTATCCTATTAGAAGAACTAATTTTTTTCTAATACATTTATAAATCTCATTACTCAGTTATATATCGATAGTTAAGCATACATTAAAATTGGCACAAGTATATCACAAAATATACTATTAGTTAAAGTCACTAAACAAGGATGTCCATTGTCCCCTTTATTATTTACACTAATTATGGAACCATGGGCAAACCTAATAAGATGGGATAACAATATAACAGGTTATAATTTAAATTCCACTTCATTATATAAAATACAATTGTTTGCTGATGACATTCTTCTCACCTTGACTGATGAAAATACATCTATTCGAGCCCTCTTTAATAACATAAATCTTTTTCAAAGGAAATCTGGTCTAACTTTTAATAATAATAAAACACAAAGTCTCTTAATTGGCCCAAAACAATTTAATTTATATGATGATTATAAAAATATCTAATACAATCCGATCAAATTCTTTATTTAGGCATTTCAATCCTAAAAATATTAAGGATATAATACAAATTAACTATAACAATTGTCTTACAATAACTGAAAATTTAACAAAGAATTGGAATAGAATACCTTTATCTATGGATGAAAGACTCACTATTATTAAAATGATTTTTCTCCCTAAAATTCTTTACATTATTCAGTCTATATACCTCCCCTGTACTGGATAATTAAAAAATTAAATGCAATTTTTTTAAAACATTTTTATGGTTTCCAAAGAAATCTTAAATTGCTTTATCTCACCATATGAAAAACTTGGATAATGGAGGTATAGCATTGCCTAATTTAGAATTGTATTCAATTTAATCTATGGTAAAAGTGATTTCTCTCTTAATTGATACTAATTATCAAGCTAAATGAAAAAAAATGTTTGAAATATTAATGTTGGATACTATAAAAAATAACTCTCAAAAGCTGTTGTTTATAAATAACTCATTAATGTGGGTCCTAAAAGATCAGCTTTCCACCTTTTGTTCCCTAAAATTTAAAAGTAATTATTTGCCTCTTTTGTTAAAATCTTTTAGAAAGGGAGGCCACGGTGGTGCCACGGTTAGTGTTGTCGCCTCACAGCAAGAGATTCTCCGGTTCAATTCTCAGCTGAGGTGCCTTCTGTGCATAGTCTGCATGTCCTCCCTGTGGTCGCGTGGGTTTCCTCCGGGTGCTCCAGTTTCCTCCCACATCCCAAAGACATGCAGTAGGTGGATTGGACACTCTAAATTGGCCCTAGTTGTGAGTGTGTGCATGTGTGTGCCTTCTGTGGAAGGTTGGGTGCCGGGCTGGCAACTCAACACCATAAAACTCCACTGACAATCATGAGCGGACAGATGATCCACTGTGGCGACCCCTAACTGGAAAAAGCCGGAACAAGAAGTTAAAATCTTTTATACATTTTATATTTAAATATAATGTTTATAAATAATGGTTATTCCTTCACTTTCCTATAGCCTACTCAACAGGTATTCTTTTTACGTCTGTCTCTAATAAAATGTGTATCTTTAAACAGAAAAATGTATTCTTTTGGTATCAATTGATGTTAAATAATGTCTTGAAATCAGTTAATTTACTAGATGTTGAATTCAGATTTGAGTCCCTTTATTGGTTGGAGTTACATGAAGGAAGGATTTGACTTAATGACCCCTTCAGTTAAGAAAGTTATACCAAACTTACTACATTACTTGATTTTATCTCTTCAGAATAATTCTCCTTCCACTAATAAACTCTCGCAACTATATAAAGCTATCAAATCAGATTTAGATGTCTATTCTGACAGTTACTGGAACTTTTTCTTTTCCATTAATAATTATTTTCCCACTGACAAAGACAAATTCAATATTTTAAAATTATCTAGTATGACTACTTCCTCGTTAAGATGGAGAATATTTTCCTGGAAATATCTAAATAGATCCTTTATTACTCCCCATACATTGAGGAAAATTGGGAAAAAAGATATAAACTGTTGGAGATGTAATAATAAAGTAAATGCTGATTGGTCTCATATGTTCTATGATTGTATCGAATTGAAAAATTTTTGGGATGATATAAATGATTTTATGCAAGCTATTTTTACAGACAACTTTAATTTAACTAAATCCTTAATATTAGTTAATACTCCAGTTCCAGCTTGTATTAAGGTATCTGATTACCCTTTGATTTGGTCTATGCTAGCCATAGCAAGGAAAATTATGACTAGAAATTGGAAATCTAAATCCTCTCCATCTTTACAAGAATTTAAAAATCTTCTTAATGAAGTCTCTTGTTTGGAAAAACTAACCATCGGGAATAGAATTTCTAAAAATACTTCTTCTCTTCACAGTTGGAATAAAATATATGATTTTTTGCAAAAGAAGTTATATATTATAGTAAATATTATTTACATATTTATAAATTATTTTAAATGTATTGATCGATGGTGAACATATTGTATATAGTTATATATTGTTTATTGTTATGTTATTACTTCATGTAAAATTAATTTTATTTTATTTGTTTTTAAAAAAAAGAAAAAATGAGTTAATTTCATTTAACTTTATTGTATATTAAATTTCTCAAATAAAAATGTTTTGAGAAAAAAAATATTATTGTTCACATTTGTTTTTCCTCATGGTTCACCACAGTATACGTTTTTGCACTTAATGCTATCAGTAAGATGGTAGAATGGGCAAACCCCAGTCTCCAATGACTACCATGGTGCAGCTTTGTTCTTAGCTATTCAACTTCCATTGATTTAGAAGATGTGATTACAAACAATCTCATGTTATTTTCTGCAACACAGGGTATTTTTTTATTTGCTTATAATGATAGTGGTAAAATAATTCCCTTTACCTTAACTGCATTTATTTCACATGTAAAAGTGAGAATAGTTTTCTCTAAATGCTTTTTTATGCTTTTCCAAGTTAACAAGTGTCTGTCTATAGCTGACTTTAAGGTATACCCTACATAGAACCCCAAATATGTTAGAAAAAATTCTGTGAGGGATCCACATTGTCCTAATCTATTGCCTGTTTCAGACCTTATAACAACAGTACTACTTTCAGTAAAATGCAGACTACAAATGCCTCCTTACCCTATAAGGACTTTCATTAGTTCTTTGAACATTCTTGTCAATCTTATCACCCAGTAAAAGCAAGCATTAAAAAAATACTCATACATTGGCCCATCCCTCTTAATTTTCACAAAAATGGTCTAGCTTAGTAAGATAGTATTTTACAGCCATAATAAATATCTCCTGAGGCAAAGAACAACCTTACCTACTACTTCTTTAAATATGGCCCTCAGATGGTGCTCCCCACTCAAAAATGTACTTGATGATCATTACACAAGGCATTAATCTGGTCCATAGGATTATTTCTGAAGTCTCTATGTTTTAATCCTAATTAAATGAAATACAAATTCACTGAATCATTTTTAATATCAAATAGTATTATCCCTGCTGTTTTAGTATCCAGATTACAATTAGTGGAATTGTCTACTGTCCTTTATTTACATATCTGTTTGCCTTGTACAAAACTTCCTCTTCTTGCACTTATTATTTTGGGAGGATCCCATCTAATGTCATTAGCATATGTATTATTTTTCTTATTATCTATTCATTGCTTTATTTATTGATTTTGTTGACTAGGAAAGTCCAACTGAGTGGACAAAATACAGTTGTGTAAGTCTTACTTAATTGTGAAAGTAGATGTTTGCAGAACTGGTATATGGGTAGAAGTGCTCTGCTACCCTCCCTCTGGCAGTCTGTTAAAGCTCAACACTCCTCCCCCTGTCTGTCTGTCTGTGGGTGTGATAGACCAGTCACCTGGCAATAAAGGGACTGTCTTTCAGCTTTCTAGGGTCAAGCAGGATGAGAAGATGAAACACACACCAAAAACCACACACACACACACACACACACACACACACACACACACACACACACACACACACACACACAGACACACACAGACACACACACACACACACACACACACACACACACACACACACACACACACACACACACACACACACACACACACACACAACAATAGAGGCCTCTGAGAACAACTCTGAGGCAATTCCAATGCTAAACTATGTATATCTGAAAAAAGGTGATGGTGGGTGGGTTCTGCCAATAAACAGTATGCTCTCCAAACATCTAGTGTTAAAGATAAGTAGGACTTGTACAACTGTACTATGTTCAACAAACTCACTGCTTTACTGGCACACCAGTAGATTCCCAAAGCTTAACCAGCCTGGGAGGAGGAAGGGTACAGGTCCAGCAGCCCTTGGAGAAGGATTCTAGTGAAGCCGGCTCAGGATTTTAAAAAGGTAGTCAGCTTATAGTGGTCTGTAATGATATGGACAGAGGAGTAAGTTGCTGCCTCTAGAATACTGCTAGAGTCTACTTCTTTCCAGTAAGCCACTGAAGACGAAAGGTCCCTTCTGGGAAGTGCCCTTGCCTGGATCTGCCTTGCTGTGGTGAAATAATCAATGAACACTGGTTTGCTTGGAGATAGGTTGACCATTCTTTTCCACTGTGTAGGAAATAAAAAACCTTTCAGTCTTCCTAAAGGTTTTGCGCTGACAAGGTTGTATCTGAACTGCCAATGCACATACAAGATATAAAGTATCCTCTTTCTCTTATTCTTACGTTCTGAAAAGAACACAAGGAGATTAATCAACTGACCAAGACTGAATTCTGAAACCACTTTTGGTATGAAAGAGGGATTACCTATCCCTGTGGAAAATCATGTAAGGTTTTCCCACCATGACAGTTTGCAGCTTTGAAACTCACCTTGCAGATCTCAGTGCAATTAGGAAAAAAAAAGTTTTCCACATTAAGAACTTTAGATCAGCTTGTGCTGCTGGCTTGAAAGGTCACAAGGTCAATTTTTCCAGAACATAGCTGAGATCCCATAAAGAAAACATTGATTTGTGAGGGGTGGCTCATATGCAATACACTTTTCATGAACTGTTTGACCAAAAGAGAATAAGAAAGAGGGGGTTACACTGTCTGAGAAGCAAAAATGGCTGCTAAATGCACCTTAATGCGTGCATATGATAAGCCATACTGAAGTAGCTCACACACATATTTTAAGACCAGAGGGATGTTAATTTTGAGAGATCTTCTTTTCCCATTTAGGCACCACTTAAAAAACCTCATCCATTTGAAAAAATAAGATTGTTTAGTACCAGGTTTTTCTGGACCCTTTAAAACCTGCTGCACATCCTCATGAAACAAGTAGCTAAACCAAGTTCAGAGTGAATCATCCAGGTTGTCAGTTGCAGCTGCTTCAAACTGGGGCACTAGTCAGCCCTGAGACTGAGTGAGCAAATCCAGAGTGTGAGGAAGTCTGTGGTAATTGCCTTTGGCCATTAGAAGAGAGAACCAAGACTGCCTAGGCCAAAAGAGGGTCACTGCAATGATTCTGACATTTCCTTCTGAATCTTCAGATGTACCTTGTGAATCAGTGCAAAGGGTGAAAATGCAAGGGAATGAGAATGCATCTAACTCCAAGCATGGATGGAAGGATGTCTGGAACAAAATGTTTTTAGCTGTCTATTTTGAAATATGGCAAACAGATCTATTTGAGGTGTTTCTCACATGTGGACTAGATCCTGGAACACCACTGCCTTGAGCTACCACTTAAGCAGGTCTGCATAGGATCTGCTTAGTCTGTCTGCCATAATGTTTTCTCTGACAGGATGTATGCTGTTTGAAGAGTGAGGTAATTCTGTAAAGCCGATTATCTGGTCATCACTGCCAACTGCCACAGAGGGTATGACCTTGTACTCCTACTTTGTTGAGGTACCACATCACTATTTTGTTTTCCATAATCACAAGAAGAGGACCCAGAGTCCATAGGTGGTGAAGGACTATCAAGGCTTGAATCACTGCTGACACTTTCTTGATATTGAAGTGCTTCCATGCATCCTTAACCTCCCAATTTGCCTGCAGTTACACTTCCACTGATGCCCCTCCTCAAGCAAAGTTAAATGAATATCTCTGGACAGATTACTCAAGAACAGATGGGAAGAATGGAAGTTCTAGACTGATATTCAACTGCTCTCTCCACCACTGTAACTCAAGTCTGATGAAGGGCAGCACTGGCAACTGGAATTTCAGGAAATGTAGGTGCTGGGTCCAATAACTTTAGACATACCACTGAATTCATCATGTAGAGATGGGCCAGTGTTATCGGGAGAATCTGGATGTGATCAGTCCTGGAATTTTTAGGAATTCTTTGCTGAGGTGATTTTCCTCTTGGTAACTTCCTGAAACACTCAGGGGTGGCTCATGGCATCGGACTGGCATCGGACTGCAGCCCCCCCCCCCCAGCTGTGAAGAAAGAAAAGTTTAAAAAAAAATTCATTAATAATAATTTAATATGTAGTGGTTGGCTGCAAGTCCGACTGACTCGCAAAGTCCCAGAACTCGAACTGCGCATCCTGATCGAGTTCCGGTTTTTTTTTAGTGTTTTGTAAATCTGCATTCCAGACTGCCATACAAGCAGTCTGGATTAAGGAAAAAAAGGCATCAGTGTGATGCCCAGATGTCTATGTGGTTTAACGACACATTAAAGTGGAGGGGGATTGGACTGCCACGTCCACAGTCACGTACATGACGTGGATGGCTGGGTGGCTACTGATTGGTTCTCGCTCTTTTCTCAAAAAAGAGATTGAGAAACAATCAGTAGCAGTAGCTGTAGCAGGGTACGTACGAGACAGAGAATGAAGAAATGAGAAAAAAAGTCTGTGAGTGCGACGAAGATGCACACAGTCCATCACTCTTTTTAACAAGTTTGCAAGGTAGGTGTATACTCTTGTAGAATTCATGTTGAATATCACATCACGCTACACAGTCAGTTACTAGTGTTTGCATTGACTTCTGAACCTGAGTACTGATTCACTTCAACCAGTTAAAGACTGTGCCACATGTTTGTACAGTACTATGTCATTGTAGCCCTATAAATAACAGATATGCCTTGGAGCACATGTTGTCAAGATGGGTAAAAGATTTATAACTAAAGATGCCATGTGAGTAGGCAATGCTTAATAAAACTAAACATGGTTGTAGCTTGTTTCAGGCTGTATATGAAGTAGTTTTCAGCAATGCCTGGTACTTAATTAGGAGGGCAAAACCTATGCATTGTTAAGAAGCTGCTTCATGTGGTCCTAGGTTTGATTCCCTCAGCCTCCAGTTGCGCACCTAACTAGGACTCTGAGAAAGTCAATTAACCAAACTGAGCTCCAAGAAGGAGTATGAAAAATATTCCTAAGATCAGTGCTGTACTCCAGTTAATAAATATTAATAGGTTTGTAGCTTTATAGGTGTTTAGTAGGCTAACTTAATAAATAAATAAATAAATAATCAGTATAAAAATGCTTGTTGAATATATTAGAATACAGGATGTCACTCAAAATGACAGATGAATTATTGTCAAGTAATGCATTCATGAATCGTGTAGATGTAGTGATAGCTCATGGGGGGTGGCCTAATGGTTAAGGTGTTTGTCTTACAAACACAAGGTGCAGAGCTTGAGTCTCACAAGGGATAATCGGCTAAGCTTAAAATAGCTTGTAAGGGCAGCTAGCTTAGTACTAATCTATGAAGCTAGTACTATTTGTAGCATATATGAACTGAATAACTCATACAGTATGAGCCATTTTGTTTGTAGTAATTATTACAGACTAACAAGAAAATAACATAGCAGGAAGAAGAACCATAACAACCATGAGACTATTTGTTATAATCACTTATTTTCTAATAAAAGTGCAAAGTCTGAAGAATATAATTCATTTGCTAAAGTAGAGTTTTTTTCTCATGGATGATGCAGTAACAGGACCTTTTTAATGTTAATTTTTAGCCAGTGTGATATGGAAACGTTTTCATAGCAACTCTATATGGCCTCATTTAAGGTTCCATTTAAAATATATGTCCTGAGTGTACCGTGTGTGAAATTTTAATCTTAGGCATCTCTGTTCAATTTTGTTCAGTTCCAAAGTGAGGTTAAGTTTTGATAGGAGGCATTAATTATTAGTCCTACTCATATCGTGCGCATTTTGCTACAGCAGCTCCCTATTCATAGCTGGAGATACTTTCCTGATTATGGTGCTAGCAATTTTCTGGGTTATTCTTTTTAAAACAAACTAGCCCAAGCAGCAACAAGTGACTACTCAGTCAATGCACAGCTTTGTATTTTTTGCAGTTCAGCAAATTTGTGTAGGTTGTGATGGGAGTGGTATACCAGGAATTGCCATATTTAATTAATGAAGCAATTAAAATGTTCTTTCTTTTGCCTTGTGCATTTATTCTGCCATTTCTTACCTTTTATAAGTGATCACTGGACTTTTCTCAAATTATCATCAGTTGCCTACTTAATTTCTTTATTTCTATGCATGTTTTAGTCATATCAGTCTTACTAAAAAATTACAGAGTTTAGGCAGCAACTTCCTATACTCTGAAAAACACAGCAGTAACATATTTATTTATGACATATTTATAAACTGACCATATCCTCAAATATTGTGACAGATGTTTATATATCACTTTACTAGACGTAGTAGTGACATCTTTTGAGACAAATCTGTAAATGTTTTGAGAAATGTCTTTGTGTACTAATAACTCTGTAACTGCAAGTCAAGCATGTAGCTTTGGTGGGTAAATTAATGATGGGCTGTTACCAGATATGTGATGTTTCTATATGTAGATAATCCAAATGAGATTGTAATATTCTACAAGTTGCAATTTAGTAGGATAATTTACAATGTGAGCACTCAGAACCACTGTGTGACCCTGACCCCTTAGTAAGAAGTGGGGACTGTATAACATTTACATTTTACGCATAGTGGGCTAAAGCAGTAGCACATACAGAAATGAAAAAAGGTGGACTTGGTTTAAAAGATGACGACTATTAAGCTACTTTCTTGTCCTAAATGCTTTCCATATAGATTGTATTTGTAAAACATCTTCTCAATCCAAGAGAAGCAGACATGGGAAAATAAAATTAGTGTGTGTTCCAAACTCATTTCAAACTGTAACTGGTCAGGGTGAGAGTAGCGAATGTCGCCATTAGGTGATAGGCAGTTGTGTGACAGGAAATTCATGAGAGGGCATTTTGCAGGAACTCTTTGGTTAGGGACAGAGAGCTGCCTTATTTTTCTGTGAATTTAACCAGTTTGAATGATTAAACAAATGTCATATGCTTTCTTAGTTGTTCTGGTATGAAGGACTGTGCAGAAAAGTGTGAAAAGATCATTGCATACATAGTTGCAAGCAACTTGTAAATGTTAGCGTAGAATACACTAATGCAAGTGTGGAGAAACTTGGCAGAAGATTGTTTCTGTGTAATGCTGTCAGCCTTTCCAGAGTCTGAGACAGTATGGACCCGGCAGATCAGTGAGGGGAACATCTAGCCAAGAAAAGTGTGACCTTTAATCAGTAACTGTAATGCCTGAGGTAGCTTAAGGTCTATTACTGCAATATTACCTGCAAAAGAAGTTTTAGTACTGATGTGAGCTGCATGCTGAACTTGTTTGAAAAACTGAGGTCAGATCAATACATGTTGTTGTTGTGTCTTTTTAGGGGTCACCACAGCGGAACTCTGGTCCGCTAATGATTGGCAGTAGATTTTTACGTGCCGAGTTGCTGGCCCTGATGCACAACCTTCAATGAAGATACGCCCATTCATGCATGTCTCCACACAGAAGACGCTCTAGCTGAGAATCCAACAGGACAACGTCTTACTGTGAGGTGACAACTCTACCACAGCACCACCACTGCGAGGTCAGATCAATACATACAGTGTAATTATGTTTGTTGTATCCGCAGTTTATAAGGTTTCATAAATGTGATTGTTTAGGTTTTATGAAGATGTATTTTGTAAGCAGCAGAATACTATTAGACTGAGGTGTTGTCATTTTGACAATACCAGGAGCTTTAAAATAAATGTGATGAATAATTTATAAATATAATGTATAAATTCTGCCATTAGAGGTGTAGGTATCTTCAGACTGGTCTTGACCTCTGTACAGTGTATGCAGTTTATCTAAACCCATCTATAAAGCCATACTTTTATTGGGAGTTAGATAAAGTGGATTACTGCTGTTATAACTGAGGTATTGTAGCTTGACAGGTTATACATAATAAATTCAGTTGGGACAAATATGATAGATCCAGGGCTCTTAAGGAGACACACTTTTTAAAGGTGGTCTTGCATTCATGAATCAGCTGTACCTTTCACAGTGAATTGCATAAATCAGACTTTGTATGATGCCTGTGGAAAATATTTGCTGATTTAATGAAGCTACAGAAATGTAAAATAGAATACATCTTGCTGCTGTATATGTACCTTGTGTATTTTAATTTTAAAGTGTATACTTTTTCATTTCCTGAGATATGTGTGTGTGTGCATTTGCACATAAGCAGTAATGAATCTCTTAATGTAGCCTTCATTCCTACTTACTTTAAGCACCACACCTGCAGTTTCAGGAAAAGGTTAAATATTTGAATTATTTTGACAATTATTATTAAGTAGTAGCAAGAGGTTCTCCGGTTCAATCCTTGGCTGGGGTGCCTTCTGTGCAGAGTCTGCATGTCCTCCCTGTGGTTGTGTGGGTTTCCTCCGGGTGCTCCGGTTTCCTCCCACATCTCAAAGACATGATGTAGGTGTACTGGACACTCTAAATTGGCACTAGGCATGAGTGTGTGCATTTGTGTGCCTTCTGTGGAAGGTTGGGCGCCGGGCTGGCAACTCAATACCGTAAAACTTCACTGCCAATCATAAGCGGACCAGTGATCCACTGTGGCAACCCCTAACTGGGAAAAGTAGAAAGAAGAAGTAGCTCTGTGGCAGAAGTAAGTATCCATCCTATTTCTGCTCAGAATGACCACTTTAAATGAATGTTTACTAAGTGATGGTGTTATATTGGGCTTACCAGTGTAGTGCTTTGGTCCGATAATTTTCTCTGTACAGCTTTATACCCTGTATTACTGTGGTTTGTAGATGTGGGTGTATTAAGAATTAACAGTGAAGATTTTCCTAACTTGTAATCTTAATGTTGACGGAAGACAGTGTGTGACAGATTATTATCCTTGGTCAAAGTAAACTGATACAATGCTATATGCACGTGGTCATTCTGGGCCATACTAGTAATGTTATACGTGCACAGTCATTATAAATCCAGGTATACTGACACATTGTTATGTACATGTGGTCATTCTAACCAGAAACAGAATGGGTAGTGATGCAACTGAACTTGTACAATTCAAAGAAACAAAAAAAAATGTTCTTGCAACTTTTGCATCAGTTTCAGATCTCTTTATGAGATTTACTTTTTAAATCTTACTTCTGCCTCAGAGTGAACTTTATTTGGGGTTAATCGGAGTCTCTTTAATTGATGGCAGATGTGTACCCAAGAAGACTGAATGCTGTAATTAAATCAAAAGGTGCTTCAACAAAGTTATTAGTTTAAGGGTGTATACACTTATGCAACCAGCATTTTGGACTATGTTTTTTATTTTTTATATTTTTTGTTTTTCAATTGAAATGTACAGGCTATAGGTCATATTAAAGGTGGGAAAAGTTTTGAAATGATGGATTGTGGTCTCTTTTTTTTTAATATCACAAAAGCCTAGCATTGTAACAGGGGTGTGTACACTTTTATATTGTGTGTGTGTGTGTGTGTGTGTGTGTGTGTGTGTGTGTGTGTGTGTGTGTGTGTGTGTGTGTGTGTGTGTGTGTGTGTTTGTGTGTGTGTGTGTATGTGTGTGTGTGAGTATGTATATGTGTATGGATTATATATATAAATCAGCTGAAAATGCATACTTTGCAGAGGTAAGTCTTCAAACCGACCTGTATTTACATGTAACAATGTGCGGTGTAGAGTATTCAGCATGTGCCATAGTGACTGAACATTTATTTCATGTAAATTGGTAAGCATGGCGAGCATTGAGCACACTGTACCATAACGCCGCCCCTTTATCATTGGTCACACCCCTTCCTGTTGGCCCCTCCCGTTCCTCTGTCTTTGGCTGCCCCACCTTGATTTGAAATCACCAGCCGCCACTGGAAACACTATCTGGTAAGACATGATCTTGTCTTTGGGATGAAAGGCTATTCTTTTGTTGCTTTGTGATAGTGTCAGGCAGGGTACCAAAGGTTCAACTTGTATCCTAAGTGGAAGAGTAAGGCCAAAACCTCATCTAGTTATTCCAAACACCTGGATGCCAACACTGCACAGATCAGCAAGTCATCCAAGTAAGGATAGATGTGAACGATAAGAGTATAACAGTGGGCCACTGCCTGGCTGAGGTATTTGGTAAACACTCAAGGTGCAGTGGATAGCCCGAAGGGAAAAGTCAAGAACTGATTTGACACAACAAATCTCAGATATTTCCTGAATCTGCTTTATTTTCTGAAGAAAAAAAAAACAAAAAAGAAAAAAATATACTTATTTTCCCACCTTTCTAAGCTAGTATAGTCCAGTTTTCAGGTTAGTGCTGAATTCAGGGCTGTGTTGCAAGTTTCTGTGTTTGCCCATACCTTACTTGGATAGAAGGAAGTTTCTCTGTTCACTGCAAGAGATGGAGCTTTGAGAAGCCTATCTGCCACTGGAGGAGTGGTTTCAGCCCAGGGATTAGTAGTTTATTGGCCATTTTGGGCTAATTTCTATCTCTTCCATTTCCCTGCTATAAAACCCACATTTGCGTGGTTTTGCACACCGGGCAGCACCAGTTAGCTAGGGTATAACTAATCCTGACTCCACAAAGTCTACTCTTCAATTTTTCCCTTAGAACTAGACAAACTTTCAACTTAAGCACTCAGACCATTCACTTCTCATACCGGCACCTGCTCAAAACTCATAGCAAGCACTAATAAACCTTAGCACTAGACCCCCCTCCTATACTGTAGAGAAGGACAAGGCTCTCTAGTCGACCTTACCAACCAATCAGTAAAACAGTTCACTGAACCTATCCAGGCATGTCCAAAGGGCAGTGTCAGATGTACTCTCATGTCCATCTGGTGAATCTGGGTATTTTGAGGCAATGTTACAATTGCCTCATGTACACAGACAACCCTCTCCTCCTTCCAGCAAACACTAATACATGCAAGAGATAAAATTATACAGCTAAACTGGAGTCTAAGCTCTCTCAACCCAAGACAGGACCAAGCAGTCAAGAGAAGAAGGCAATTACTTGCATCACACCACCAGTCTCACATAGACCTATGAAACCAGCACCGGCAAAAAACACACATAAATACACGAAAACATACTCAGAGGCTCTAAACAAAAATCATCAGAAGCAACAGAGACCTCCAAAGTAGACATCCAACCTCCACCCCCAACACAAACCATGAAACACATACTTCACAAAACCAGTGTGCCACACAATCACAGCCCTCAAGGCAAAATAACATACCCAACACACTAGTAATAGGTGACTCTATAGTCAGGCACACTGACATCCCACTCACTCGGCTGAACAAGGAGAAGGTTACTGTTATCTGCCTGTCAGGTGCCAAGATCCACCACATAACACAAGCACTCAGGTCACTCCAGAACAAGTACAAATATGACACTGTCATTGCCATGTTGGTGTGAATGACCTGAACCATACCTCCCTGGACTACATGAAAAGAGACACGGAGGAGCTCTCTGATCAAGTAGCACAGGCTGGTATGACCCTGACCCTGAGTAGCATCCTGCCCTCACCAAGAATGATATCATGGTATATAGAAAAAAATATCAATTTCAACAATTGGCTAAGCTTCTGGTGTCATTCACAGGGGATCCAGTGCATGTCATCCTGGAATGACATGCTCGACAAGACATGCTGCTTCACTAGAGGTGGCTTGCACCTGTCACCCTTAGGCTTTCTAATACTGGCCAAGGCTCTTGCCACCCCCATAGTGCCTTTTTTACGCAAGGCTCAAACGACAAACCCACCGCCATAAATAGCACAAGTAACAAAATACTGAGGGTAATGCTACTCAATGCCAGAAGTCTAAACCTCAAAATGCATGCACTCGAGGCACTCCTCAGAATGGTGAAATTGATATATGTGCAGTAGCAGAAACCTGGTTTAAGGCTCCAGAGAGCAACCCAGCACTACCAGGCTACAACTCATACCATACATTTCAGCCATAAAACCCAGACCGAAATACAAAAGGTGAGGGAGTATCCATATTCATCAAGGATACCCACACCTCTAGGTTTGTGGCACAGCACGATGCTTCAGAGATCATCCATGTACAACTAACAATGGGCAAAACTGCTTTTCAAATAATAGATTGCTACAGATCATCCACCATGTCCCAGGACTCCCATTCCGCATTCCTGGAATCACTGGGAAACATAAAGGTCCTACCAAACACCCTGATATTGAGTAATTTCAATTACCCAAATATTAACTGGGAGAACTACTCAAGTACAATCCCCCTGTCCCAACATTTCCTAGAATTTATAAATTCAAATGCCCTGGATCAACTGGTCAACACCCCCACCAGAGGTGACAAAATATTGGACCTGGTCATCACCAACATGGGTGACTGGTGTTCCACACCGGAATTCAACCCCTCACTGGTTAGATCTGACCACAAACTAATCACTCTGGATATCCACATTCTGCCACCACCCCCGGTCAAAGAAACCACCGTGAAAAACTTTTCAAAAGCAAACTTCACGTTACTTAAGACTGAGGTGGGAAGTTTCAAAGCCCCCATGCTAAAGGATAACGCTGTCCAAGCTGCAAAATCCTTTACTAATGCACTCTACAAGCACCTACAAGAATGCATGGATTGTGCTATCCCAAACAAAACCAAGACTCACTCCTCCAGGAAAAGGAAACCAGTCTGGTGTACCCCTGCCATAATCAAGCTATACAATAGAAGGAGGAAACTAGTACAGAAAAGAGTAAAATCCCAAGAAGGGAAGACATCCCTGATCAGTATCATCAAGAAACTATGTTCCCTCAAAAAAATCCAAGGTTAGCTTCGAAGGAAAAATTGCCATGGACTCCAAAGATAACCACAAGGCATTATTTAGCTATGTCAAGAATCTAAGTGGCAATTCTCAGATCTGCTGAACCAACTGATATAGCCAACATCCTGGCAGACAGGTTCACTGCAAATGTCACCCCCCTCTCACCCCCAAAAGAGTCCATAACTATACCAGAATAATGTAGTGCCCCTGAAATCACAGAAACTCAGGTTAAAACAGCCCTCTCCAAAGCCAAAAACACAGCATCAATGGGACCGGACGGTGTCCCAGGCAGTGTCCTACACAATCTCAAAGATGAACTAACCCCTCACCTAAACACACCGTTTAAACTCAACCTCTCCACAGGCAACATGCCCACAGAGTGGCGCACAGCAATGGTTATTCCACACCACAAAGGTGGAGCCACAATGTACCCCAGGAACTATCACCTTATAAGCCTGACTAGCAAAGCTATGGAGAGCATCATCATGGATCTCATTAACAGAGACATTGGAAACCTCCAAACACTGGACTATACCCAGTTCATAGGTTCATGGGTTGATACCAGGCTATCTGCCCTAGGGCATTTATAAGCCTAGCCAGAGTGTGTTTGGCTTTCACCACCCTTTTAGATTAGTTGACTGTGCCTCTGTATAGTAGTTCACAGAAGATAGCCCTTTTAAGGTTTGTTTACTGTACCTCTGTCAAGCAGTGACACAGAAGAGATCCCAGGGGTAAACTTACAATCTCCCATACATTCGTCAAGATTTCTCTTGAAGAGGGTCAGTGAGGGGACTCTGCCTGACATGGATTGGGATTTTGTTCCGGAGTGAGGGGAGCCTCTGGGATATGAATCTGTCCCTCCAGCATATCCTGTTTATTTCTGTGCTGAGGTTCAATTCCCTGGAGTGTGTAGCTCTAAGGGATTTAGATTTCCTGAGGTGAAGCATGTCCATTAATTCTGGGTTGGACATGGTTTATACATCAGACACAGATCGCCTCTGAGTAGGCGGTATGCAACTGAGTAGAGCTGGAGTTTCTTTAGCTGAACTGCACAGGGCATCTGTTTGAGCCCCTTGATCCTCTTGGTGAGATACTTTTGGGGTCTTTCCAGTTGCTGAAGGTGTCGGGTAAGGTACATCCCAAATGGGGCATTGTACTCAATTATGGGTCTGATAAGTGATGAGTAGAGGGGCACAATGACCTCTCTTGATCTAGATGTGAACCCTTTCATGATAAGGTGGGCTATATAAAAGGTCTTTCTAACCACTTTGGCAATGTGATTGTCAAAGGAGAGATTGCTATCTACTTGGGTCCCCAAGTCCCTAATTACTTCTTCCATACTTAATGGATTACCACCTATGTGGTAATTTGTGGGCACTTTGCTTTTTCCAAAGGGGATGACTATGCACTTTTTGGCATTTAGCTTTAGGCCATGGCTCTGGCTCTAGTTATCCGTCTCTGTGAAACCCTTTTGGAGGATGCTTGTGCCAGTCAGAGAGTTGATTATAGCACCCAGTTTGCAGTCATCTGTGAACTTGGTCAGTCATAGTCCACCCATGTTAGCCTGTACTTCGGAGAAATATATACTGAACAAGAGAGGTCCCAAGACTAAGCCTTGTGGGACACCACTTGTAACTGGTTTAGAGTCTGACATGGCACCTGCTATTCTGATCATGTGGGTTCTATCCCTGAGCCAGTCTGCAACCCATCTTGTGACATAGGGGTTGATATTTAAGCTGGTGAGCTTATTTGTGATGCCCGAGTGGGGTATTGTGTCAAAGGCCTTTGCGTGGTCCAGGTAGGCTGTGTGGACTACCTTCCCTTTGTCTATGGCTTTGGTAACTGTTTCAAAGAAGTTGACCAGGTTCAAGAGGCAAGATCTGCCCTTAACAAAGCCAAATTGGGTAGGATCCAGTGTCTGGAGATTCCCAATGTCTTTGTTTATGATTTCCATGATGATATGCTCCATAGCTTTGCAGACCAGGCTAGTCAGGCATATAGGCCGATAGTTTCCGGGGTCTGTTGTGGCACCACCTTTGTGGAGTGGGACCACTGTTGCTGTACGCCATTCCTTGGGAACATATCCTGTAGTAAGGCTGAGATTGAACAGTGACTTAATATGAGGGTTTAGTTCTTCTTGGAGCTTGTGTAAGATGCAGCCCGGGACACCGCCTGGTCCCATTAATGCTGTGTTTTTAGCTTTGGAGAGGGCAGCTATCACCTGTGCATCTGTGATCTCAGGAAGGCTACACTCTGTTGGGATAGACATTTGCTCTTTTGGGGGGGAAGGGGGGGGGAGTTTGCACTGAACCTTTCTGCCAGGATGTTGGCAATGTCTGTGGGTTCAGTGAATTTTTTGTCATTTTGCGCTAACTCAGAGCATATCTGGGAGTTTCCTCCCAGGTTTCTGGCATAACTAAAGAAGGCCTTGTGATTATCTTTAGTGTCTTGTGCAATTTTTCTTTCCAAGCTGGCCTTAGAAGATTTTATGAGGGATCGTAGTTTCTTGCTAGTACTGATCAGTGGCACCTTCCCTTTTTGGGATTTTGCTCTGTTATGTAGTAGTTTTCTCCTTCTGTTGTATAGCTTATTTATGGCTGGGGTCCACCAGACAGGTCTCCTGCCTTTGGAGGAGTGATTCTTGGTTTTATTTGGGATAGCATGCTCCATGCATTTCTGTAGGTGTCCATAGAATGCTTTTGTAAAGGATTCTGCATTTCAGGCTGTATTGTCCACTAGCCCGGGGGCTTTGAAGGATTCCATCTCAGTTTTGAGAAGTGTAAAGTTTGCTTTTGAGAAGTTCTTCACCGTGGTTTCCTTGGCTAGGGGTGGGGATGGAATATGGATGTCCAGTGAGATTTGTTTATGGTCTGATCTTAGCAATGAGGGGTATACCTCTGGTGTGGAACATAGAGACCCCATTTTGGATCCAGTATGTTTTCCCCTCTTGTGGGAATGGTAACCAGTTGTTCCATAGCATTTGAGTTTATAAATTCTAGGAATCGTTGGGCGAGGGTGTTTGGGCTTGAGTAGTTTTCCCAATCGATGTTTGGGCAGTTGAAATCACCCAATATAATAGTGTTTGGAGAGACCTTCATATTCTCCAGTGTTCTCAGGAAAGCTGAGTGAGGTTCCTGTGTTTGGGAGGGTGGTCTGTAGCAGGCTACAAACTGAAAGGCAGATTTTCCCACTGTTAGTTGCACATGGATGGTCTCTGAAGCTTCGTGCAGTGCCACTAGCCTGGAGGTGTGGGTATCTTTGATAAATATGGATACTCCCCCTCCTTTTGTGGTTTGGTCTGAGTTTTGGGGCCAGAAAGCATGGTATGAAGTATAACCTGGTAGTGCTGGGGTGCTCTCGGGAGCCTTGAACCAGGTTTCTGTTACTGCACAGATATCGATATTCTCCATACTGAGGAGAGTCTCGAGTGCATGCATCTTGAGGTTTAGACTTCTGGCGTTCTTCAGCTTTGATAAGGGCAGATCATGCCTCCTAAACCTGGTGGACTTCTTTGAGACAGTTACCAAGGTTATAGACGAGGGAAAGGTAGTCCACATAGCCTACCTAGACCTTAGAAAGGCTTTTGACACTATTCTCCACTCACGTATTATAGACAAGCTCACCAGCCTGAACATAAACCCTTATATCACAAGATGGGTTGCCATCTGGCTCACGGACAGAACCCACATGGTAAGAGATGTGGGAGCTAGGTCTGATTCTAAACCAGTTACAAGTGGCATTCCCCAGGGCTCAGTCCCAGGACCCCTCCTGTTCGGCATATACATCTCAGAGGTACAGGCAAGCACAGGAGGACTATGGTTGACCAAGTTCACTGATAACTGCAAACTAGGGGTTATAATTGGCTCCCTGGCTGACACAGACATCCTCCAAAAGGGTCTCACTGAGACAGATACCTGATGTCAAAACCATGGCCTCAAGCTAAATGCCAAAAAGTGCATAGTCATCCTCTTTGGAAAAAACAAAGCAACCACAAACTACCACATAGGTGGTAGCCCCCTAAATACGGAAGACGTAATAAGGGATCTGGAGCCCCAAGTAGATAGTAACCTATCCTTTGATAATCATCTTGCCAAAGTGGTTAGAAAATCCTTCTATGTGGCCCACCTAATCACAAAAGGGTTTGCATCCAGATCGAAAGAGGTCATTGGGCCCCTCTATGCATCACTCATCAGACCCATCATAGAGTACAATGCCCCATTTGGGATGTGCCTTACAAGACACCTGCAACAACTGGAAAGACCACAGAAGTCCCTCACCAAGAGGATCACTGACCTCAAGCAGATGCCTTATGCAGCTCGACTGAAGAAACTCCAGCTCAGAGGTGATCTCTGGCTGGCATACAAGGCCATGTCCAACCCAGAATTGATGGACATGCTCCACCCAAAGAAAACCCTACCCCCTCGAGCCACATGCTCCAGGGATCTAAACCTCACCACAACAATAAATAGGACATGCTGGAGGGATAGATTCCTGTCCCAGAGATTTCCCATGCTCTGGAACAAGATTCCAATCTGTATTAGGCAGAGCTCCTTGCTAACTCTCTTCAAGAGAAACCTTGACGAGTGGATGGGAAACAGGAAGTTTACCCCAGGGATCACTTCAATGGCTCTGCTGGACAGAGGCACAGGGAACTTATCTAAGGGGGTGGCGAAAGCCAACACATTCTGGAGCGGCTTATAAATGCCTTTGGGTAGATAGCCTAGTACCTACCTATGAACCTATGAACCTAAGAAATGAGCAATTGGAATATAATGAAATGCAGCCTTCAAGTCCACGGTCACCATGAAGCAGTAGTCTGGCAAAAAGAGTAAGCATTGTCTGCAGGGGAAGCATCTTCATCTTGAGGAGTTGACAAAGGTATTCAGAATGAATAGGTTCAACACTGCTCTCCATGACTGTTGTTTCTTCGGAAACATTAAGATCCCAGAAACCTTTCATTCATTCAGAAGGAGGGACCAGTTCTATGACCCCTGAGTCCAACATTTGCCTGACTAAAAAAGAGAATAATAAAGTCTGGTCTGGTAAATGACAGGGTCCCCCACCCCTTGAATGGAGGCAGATATTCCTTCCAGTGCCACCTGTAACCTATACCATTGATGTTGAGCACACATTTTTCAGAAATAACTTATGACTAGGCTGCTTGCCTAGGCTGCCCTGTTGAGAGTTAACATTTGAGACAGAGCACATAGAGGGAGACATGAAAAACATGGATCCTGCATCTCAGCATAGTCATAGGTTAGAAAAGGGGATTAGCCTTTTTTTGAAAGGAGTACCTCTTGTTAGGTTTGGTGGAGTTCCCAACCTGCCATTTGTTTTTTTGTGCCTTAGTATTTTCTTGACTGGGACTTCCATTTGTTGGGTCACCAAAAATTATCCTTCTTGGGAATATGGAACATTTTTAGCATCCCTTGTACCAGTTTACCTTTGACATCCCAGAGTTTAAGGGTCTGATCAGCTGCTGCACCAAACACACAATCAGAATCAAGTTTAGCATTCATAACCTCACCTTTTATTTTATCAGAAAAGTTTTGTCTGTGTAAACAAGCATACCTCCTTATCACCACTAACATTGTTCTATTTCTAGAAACTATATAGGTTTCCTCTATGGAACTCTTTAACGTATGCTTAGACACTTGAGAAACATTGCAAAGAACACCTTTGATGTAAACTGTTTGCTCAGCAGGTAACAACATAGCAAACTCATCTAAAATATACAAACACCTCAGCATAGATGTCCACATAAAACCCTGATAGTTAAACAATTTAAAACTGCTGTACTGAACTGCAACAATTTATTTCTCTGATATTCTAGCCAGCCTAGCTTATTTGAAGAGACTGGGTTTAATGAAGACATAGCCTTTTTATTGGAAGAGCTCAATGGGCAGCAGGGTCCACAGACAAGGGGGCTTGGAAACCAGGCATGGTATTGCACACCCTTAATTTCTCAAACAGTTTTTTAGTCAGAGAGTCAGCAGGGGAAAGTTGCAAGATTTCTTAAAGACATCATCTAATGCTGGCATCAGTGGAGGGAAGGTCACTGGTCACCACATCTAGGAGCTCATCCTTCAAAAGATTATAAATCCTGCTGATCTCAGGGACAGCAGGTAATTTCTCCCAATTGAAAACATCCCTAAATCTGGTAAGCATTTTGGAAAAAGAAAACATCTGTCTGGGTTTCTGAACCTGTTTTTCCTCAGAGGAAACTGATTGAGCAGATTCTGACACTTCTGAAACCACAGATTACAAATTTCATTCAAAATCAGGATCCTTTTGTGGTTAAACAAATTGGGAACAACAGTGTTACAGTTTGCACCATGTAATAAAACACTTGAACAATGGATAGACACTGATACGCTGCAACATGCTGGGTCTTATGCCTTGTTTCTGCATGTACTACACTAGTTAGAAAATTCCCATGGGGGAGATGTATTAACAATAACAACAGATTCTGCACCCCTAACTTCCTCTGTACCTAAAATAATTTGGTTCTCCTGTACCTGAATCAAGCAATGTGACAGCCCAGGATGACATGTCTGACCCTTCTGACATGCACAGTTGTTGTACTAACACCATGCCTGATGACCTGGAGGCCAAAGAAGATGAGTGATCCAATAGCCTGCCAAAGGCTACTGTGGAGTCAGAAGCCATAGGCTGAGACATATTTCTTGATTTACTTCTATGTGTTTTGGTACACAAGGGGTAGATATTGTTGGGGGCAGTGTATCTGCATCCATTAAGCAAGGGGTACAAAAAATTAGCCCATCAATACCAAACACTAGTTGCACAGTCAATGCAGTAAAAAAATGACAAAGCCCGCTATTCTTTCTAAAAATGGCAATCGGAAGTCTATTTTTGCATAGATAATATTCTGAATACTCTGCTGAGTAAAATTACAATAGTTTCAGCAACACAGTTCAAAGCAGAAAATATGTGTCACCAAGTTCTCCAATTTTAATAAACAAAGGCTAGTTATATCACCAAATGATTAGAAGCAATGTAAATTAGCCTTAGACAAGGAATAAAGTATAAATTTATGAAAACTTCCTGTCAGAAATGTTTAATATACAAAAGTATGCCAAAATCATAATTTAAATGAAAAGAAAATCAATAAAATGCTACAAACTTTCTCAATCACCTTAAATAATCACAACCTCAAAGGAAAAACTGCAAAACAAGTCTTCATGTCAGAACATTTAAATGAAGCTTTAAAGCAAACAATATACTATAGGGGCTATGGGCTTTAGTACACTGCAAGATGGAGGATAGCAGAGCTCTACATCCCCTTTTCAGCAGAGGCTCCTCAAGATACAAAGAGAAAGTAATATACAGTCATGGTGTGCAAGTATTTTAGCATTTAAATTAAGCAGACAAATTGAACATAGTCTCATGTGTTTAAAGCCTCACCCTTTACTTTTGGCAAGACATCTGTTCTACCTTTTGGTGTAGAGGGGTTATATTATTGTTCTTTTAATATTCTCCTAGAGCAACATTAATCATTTAATAATACCTTCCCCCTTACAGAATTCTCCTTAGGAACCATTTGGTCCTACCATGGTATGGGGTTTTAGCCATTTAATTGTCTGTATTACCTCTTCCCTCTCTACTATCTTCTCCAAGAGTCAGCTACAGATATCATCCAATGACATTGCATGTGTACTTATGGGTTCACTTCTTAATTTTGAAATACAAAAATCCTCAACGTTTAGAATATCAAATTCAGAACCTCGAGATCTTGGAATCTCAAAATTAAGACACCCCCCAAAAAGCAGTCAACACATCACAAAACATGTTTTTGCAGGGGTGGCAAGCCCCCTTGCACACCCCACACCCCCCTCTACTTAAATATACCAAATCCAAGATCGCACTACAGCGAGGAAAAGGGAAATCTCCTGTTCTGCACTATATGCCGATCTCCATTCAGAATGTCAGAGTTTTAAAACTTTGATCATATGGTCTTTGATGATATGAATTTTGAAGTTTTAAGCTTTGAAATTCTGTAGGGGACCCGTATCTATATATATTTGCTTAATTTCTGTATTGTTAGAATGGCTGCAATATGGCTCTACACTAAATTTCCTAAGCTCTTGTCATGTTGCATTATCAGATGATATTTTATACTAAGTACATACTTTTATTCCTTAAGAATTTTGTTATTAATTTGGGATTTTTTTCACTAAGGAAGCATAATGTCACCCATGCTTTTTTAGATTATTTATGACATGTGTTATGATCAGGAATTCGTGCCTTCTGTGGAAGGTTGGGCGCCGGGCTGGCAACTCGACACCATAAAACTCCACTGCCAATCATGAGCGGAGAGATGATCTGCTGTGGTGACTCCTAACTGGGAAAAAGACGAAAGAAGAAGAAGAAGAAGTTATGATCATGAATTGAATTTAATTTTTTCAGTCTGTCTATATTTTTTCTAACTGTTAAATTTTACTCATATTCCTTGCTCTTTCCCAGTTGATTTGGCTTAACTTTTATATGTCCCTTGTGCCACAATTAATTGTGCTAATAGTGCAGCCTTAACTGTATCACACCAGAGGGGGTGCTCGTCTAATACAAGAAAATCTCCTCACTCCTACCCAACATAGCTTTTGCAATAACCACAGTACAGCCACAGTACTAATATCTTTTACAAACTGTATATTTTCATCCTGGGACAATATTAGATTAGTCTTGTGTCTTTTCCTCAACCTCTCTAAAGCCTTTGACACTTTCTCTTACAACCTACTCCTGTCCAAACTATCAAACCTCAATGTTTCCAGCTCTACTCTCTGCTGGTTCTCCAGCTACCTCACTAATAGATTTCAGTCTGTGAAATGGCTCTCTGCATGCTCCCATTTCCTCCCACTCTGTACCGTGCTTCCCCAGGACTCCATCCTTGGACCCCTTCTAGTCAACATCTTCACTAACAACCTCTATCAAGCCTGTCCTCACTCCTCCCTAATTCAATATGCTGATGATTCTACTATAATTTCAACCTCTGACAATCCACCACATCTTCTCACTCTTACCCAGAATCTCTCCACTCAGTTGAAAGATGGTTAACCTCTAATCAACTCCTGCTTTACCCCAACAAAACTAAACTCCTGCCCTTCTTCCCTAAATCCCTACAACACCTCAAATCCAACTTCACCTCACTTCTCAACACAACGATCAAGGTTGAACCCCACACTAAATTACTAGGAGTTATAATTGATAATTAACATATATTCTGTCTACATATCAAAAACTGCATCAAAAAGGCACTCCAAAAACTTGGTTTATTGTATAGAAATAAAAAATTTCTGACAAAAGAATCCAAATTCTCTGTGGCACAAGCATACCTTCTACCTACCCCTTATATATGCTGCCCCAATCCTCAATATCCTTCAAAGTAATCTCTTGATTAAGCTTGAACTTGCATATAATACAATTGCCAGATTTGTTGCCAATCTACCATATCATTCACACCACTGCCTTTCTCTAAGAAACTGTAGTGACTTAAAGTTTACCATCAACTCCTTTCGCCTTAACTCCACCTCACCCACTCAATACTTAACAAATTCCACTCCTGTCTAGCTCTTTCTAGCCATATTACTCCCTATATTCCTAGCCACAGCTCAGTCCAACATCTCCTTCAGATCTATAAACCCACCAAAACCACTGGCAAACTCCTTTATAACCACTCTGTCACAAATGCCTGGAATAAACTGCTCCAACATATGACTAATTTATAATACTAACTGCTTCAAGAAATCACTAAAAGACTGTCTACTTCACTCTTGGACTTGCCCCTGCACTGACCCAATGTAATGTACCTCTATGCCCCCCTTCTTGTATCTACCTCCTCTCCCTTCAACCACTTCGCTCATCCTGAACTTATTCTACATGACAGGCTATACAACAATCGCCTCCATCTTGTAAGTGTTTTACTAGTTATCACTAAATCTTCCTTAACAAATTGTACACTGACTATGTATTGAAGGACACTTCCTATGCCCATTATAATCTACTGTATTCCTATCTCAGTAACTGTTTACTTTTGTATACAATGGATACCTTACATCTCTAGCATTATACCTTCTATTGATAAAGAAATATACTATAAATCAGTATAAAAGATGCAACTACATTCCGCCTACTATCATACAGTTGCTAATTTTTATTGTAAAATTGTATGTGTTGAATTTATATGTGAATGTTGTTGTTGTGTCTTTCGGCTTTTCCTGTTAGTGGTCACCACAGCGGAACTCCGGTCCGCTAATGATTGGCAGTAGATTTTTACGTGTCGAGTTGCCAGCCCTGATGCACAACCTTCAACGAAGGTATGCCCATTCATGTATGTCTCCACACAGAAGATGCTCTAGCTGAGAATCTAACAGGACAACGTCTTACTGTGAGGCGACAATGCTACCGCAGCACCACCACCACAGTTGAATTTATATGTGAATGCTGTTTCTATATTTGTAACTATGTTTTTAAATCACTGTATACTATCTACCTTTTTTAGGAAGCTTTTGTCCTCGGGTCTCTGATGAAAATGGGCACTTGAGCAACCAAACCATGCCAGTCAACAAATGTCAAATAAATAAATAAACAAACATATTTTAAAGATATATTACATTTACAGCTGTTACAAAGATAGCAGCCAGAAGTAAAATCTACATCTGATGGACCAGCAACTTGAAATGTGTTTGACATGTCAGTTTTATTCACTTTTTATTGTATTTGCTGCAGTCATTAAATCCAGAGTTGTTTTCCAGATTCAATAATATTGCTCTTCTGGAATGAAAATAACCTAATTTCAATCCAGGTTTAAAACTAAATTCTGTACTGGTAGGAAAATTGATGAATTTTCATTACAGCTGAAACAAAATGCACATTGACTGGGACAGACAGACTCAGAAACAGAAGACAAAAATATGCAAATATGTCATTACTGAACAACTAATAAATCAATCAAAGAAAACTCTCTCTATGAAATAAAATCAAATAAACATAAACGTGATTCATATAAATCCATTAGGCAATAATATTTCCCATATAATAAAACCTATTAACATATGAAAACCATGTGTGAAACGTCACATGCTTCCAATATCACTAAAGCTATAAAAATGCATACCATATAGGAAACCTTTTCAGATTAGTAGGGATTATTATAGTCAGTCTGTCCTCTGAAATGGAATAGCTGCTCTAACCCAATGATAACTTCTAGCCCCCTCAATTATATATGCATGAGGCAAGTCAAGAATTGCAATGTTGTAACAACAGTTAGGGAGCTATCTATCAAACATCACACCTCCCTTAACTGAGAAGTAAAGCACTGTTACTGAAGCATATAAAAATGTAAAATCATAAGAAGAAAATAGGCCCAAATGGACAGATTATAAAATCAGCAAGCAAAGATAAGTATTGCTGGAATCCTCAAGTCTTGGTGAGTGCCTTCACAAGATGGACCCTGTTTTTACAAAATCTCAACAAGATGACACTGATATATAGATTGTATTTTATATAACACGTATCATAGACTGAGTTTGCCAGTGTTTTTGTTGGGTTTATAGATCTGAAGGAGATGTTGCTCTGAGCTGTGGCTAGGACTATAGGGAGTAATATAACTAGAAAGAGCTGGATAGGAGTGGGGTTTGTTAAGTATTGAGTGGGTGAGGTGGAGTTTCAAAAATAAAAAAGACAGCTGGATGTACAAGCCCCAGGATAAAAAAGGTGTCTATATTACCTGACTGAAAGTTTAGGTTAGCTTAGGTTAGCAAATACCTAAATGTCGATCTAGTAATATTAAAAATTAAAACAGCAAACAGACAATTTAATGTAGGGAATGAATACACTCGGACGGAAAAAAAAATTAAAACAAAATGAAGTGGGAGGCTTTGCCCCCCACATCTCCTGATCTGGAGGGGCTGTGCCCCTCACACCCCCTAACTAAATATACCAAGTCTGAGAATGTTCTACAGTGGGTAAGGGGCAAAAATCCACATAACAGCCAAGAGAAATCTTTCCCTGCATTACATCTGTTCACTTTTTTTGCTTTCGCTATTACCAGATTGATGTTTAGGTATTTGCTAACCTAAACGTTCGATCAGGTAATAGGAACCCTATATTAGTGCCCAATCTTGACTGGTGCCAGGACTAGAAAGAATCTCAGTGTAGAATCCTCAAAACATGGAAACATTCCTACAATGGGGTTGGCCTGGATTTTCCAGATAGACAATATATAAAAAGATTAAAAGAGAAATTAGAGGAAAGAAAAATACTTGAAAAAACTGTCAAATGCTTCCAATGCACATCTATGTTCATTAATGCAACAGATCATGAAAAGCATTATATAGACCAAAAAACTTGGATCATTTGGAAAATGAAGCAAGTGAGGAAATGTGAAAATATAAAGAAAAACATTGAGAAATTTTTGAATGGTATAAAACACAAACGTGGACATGAGAAAGAAAAAGAGAAAGTTGACATGGTGCAGTATTCATGGTAAGGAGAAAGTCAAACAAATTAATATGAAAAAAAAGCAGTTCCAAAGATATTAGAAGTAAAACAGTCAAAGACACCTAGAAATCATGATCACAAAGGAGGAATGTAGAAATACAGTTAGTATAGTAGAAGTTAAACAAATAGAAGCTGAAGTTATGGAATACCTATGAAGTGAAGGATTTAGTGCTGAAAGTCTAACACAGGTTATGTCACAGCATGATGGAACAACGAGCCACCAAAGTAAGGAGAATCAGCTGGAGCAGGAGACGTCTGAAAAAGAAATACGGACATGGGAAATAAAAAGAGATTTAATTTGGTGCAATAGTTATGCAAAGGAGGAAGCAAAACTAGCCAATATAAAAAAGCAGCATCAAAACTATTTGAAATACAGACAAAGGCATGCAGATATGGAAAATTTTACAATACAAAAAATAAGAAAACAAAGGGGAATGTAGAAAAGAAGATTAGTAATGGAGAAATTAAAGAAATAGAAACTGAAGTTACAGTTTGCCTGAAAAGTGAATGATTCAGTGTAGAAAATCCAACGTTGGCAACATCACATCATGATAGAACAATGAGTCCCCAAATTAAGGAAAACAGGTGGAACAGGAAGCATGTGATCACTTGTCATATGAAGATACTTTGGAGCCTTCAGTAGGAAATCACTACAAAAGTTTAGCTGGAGTTTTACAGCAAGGGAAGGAGCAGGAAATGGTTTGAACTCCGACACAATATGGAATGATAGGCCAGTGAGTTCCCATATGAAAGAGCAATGGATGACACAGGATGAAGCTGAAGAGAATATGTTACAGGAAGATGTTCTGGTAATTTCTGCAGAATGTCCACAGGAAATACAAAACAAAGAATTTGCCCTTAATTTAGAAGAAAATGGTCTATGAGGAGACTTGCTTGATGTAATAGAGATGGATGGACATATTAAGATCAATGAAAGAAATAGAATAGATTACAATCTCTAAGACTCAACATGTTAGAAAGAAATGAACACAGTAGTCAACACTATTCACAGAAATTCATGCCATATAACAGAAGTAAACAGGATATATTATGTTCCTATTAGATGACCGAAGAAGCATTCTTTCAAATGTGTCTAGGTTAAACTTGAAAAGATGAAAAGGCAAAATGATGAAGCGACATATAAGTGAATTCTTTCCCTGGTCAAGAAATAGCTTGGCCGCATCCATTACTTTGCTGTATTCATCACTGTAGTGTGATCTCAGAGTTGGTATATTTAAGTGGGGGGGGCACAGCCCCTACGTCGAGGGAGCCCCTATGTTTTAAGTGTTTTTTTTTCTTTAGAACAGTGATTTTTTTTCCCTAGGAAAGAAATCGCTGTTCTAAGTGTTTGAGTTTGTAAGCTTTTGCTTACATGGGGTCGATAAATCATCGTTCGCTTTTCTAAGTGTTCGATGATTTAATATAGACCCAATATATGATTGTGCAGCTAAATTAATAATGGTAAAGTCTCATCGCAAAAACACAAGACAAAAAGGGAAAGGAAGGGATGAAATCAAACAATTAAAACAAGAATTGTTACTGTTAGAAGAGCACAGAAGAGGGAAGATCTCAACAAAATTACATAGAAAACTAGATATAATAAAAAGCAATGCACAGTATCAGAACAGACAAGGATCTATTTTACACTATTTCAAATAATCAGCATGAGCAGAAAAACTTAGAAGATATGCAGATAAATATGAATGAAAAGTACAAAATAATCAAATTTATTGTTCACCCAAAATATTTTTTTTACAGAACTAGGAAACAAGGCAAAAGGAAAATAAATATCACCAAAAAAGAAGAAAAAGACACATTTTGGAGAAATATCTAAGAAGACCCTGCAGAACGTAGCAAAGATACTGAATGGATAAAAGAAGTAAAAGAAACAATTTATTGACTTTCGGTTTTTCCCAGTTAGGGATCGCCACAGTGGAACTCCAATCTGCTCATGATTGGCAGTGGATTTTTATGGTGCCAAGTTGCCAGCCTGACACCCAACCAATAAAAAGATCAAATGTACAGGATATGAAATGGGCTGAAATAGTGGCAAAAGAAATTGAAACAAAATTAAGAAAAAAACCTAAATGGAAAACCCCAGTCCCAGATGCAGGATCAAACTTCTGCCAAAAAGTATTAACATCAATACATAGAGATTTGTCCTTGAGTAAGAACTATTGATATGTTCATCCCAAAAAAACACCATCCTGATTAACAACAGGAAAAATGATACTCGTCCTTAAGGGTGAACTGACAAGCTATCTAAGAAACTATAGACCGATAACTTACCTTCCAACAGTGTATAAACTATGTACTGGAAAAGATGCTGATAGAGTTCATAGCCATTTAGAAGAAAACTCAGTCATGGCAATAGAGCAAAATTTAATAAGAGAAAGTCATATAGAACAAAGGATCCTTTGTTGTTAAGTAAAGAAATAATTGAGTACTATAAAAGGGGGAAGATCTAAGAATTGCATGAATAGACTACAAAAAGCATTTAACAACATGCCACATTCATGGATAAAGGAGTACTTTCAGATGTATAGAATACTTCCTATGTTGATTGATTACATTACAGTGACCATGAAACAGCAGCCAAACACTTTGCAGCTAAGCCATAATAAAGGACAAGTCATTATTCCAGGGATAAAATCCCAAAGGGAGATATATTCCAGTGTGACTTTTGTCATTGTGATGCCCGTGCCCTGGCCCAGCAATCAAGGAGCCTCAGTCTTCACCACTAACAACATAAAGGGTGTCTCATATGAGAAGAAAGGATAACAAATACACACAGTAAAATACAATGTCCCTTAAGAGCACACAGAGATCACAGTCAATCCAGGGCTGGTCACTCCCTTGCTCCCCAGGTCCCCAATAAGACTCCCCAGTGGCACAACTATAGGGTCCAGATCTCAGCCTAGTGGGCAAGCTAAAACCTCTAGCATCCTCTCTGTCCAACCAGTGCTTCGTGTCCCTGCCCAAGTAGCTGACACACCCACACATACTTTGAGACACAGACACTCCTGGGGAAGGCTGGCACAGGTTCTCCAGCTGTGCCCCCTTTTCCAGACTATACAGTAGTACCCTGCCACCAGCGAGCTAATAATTATCAGCTACTCAAAGGCCCTTAAAGGGGTGTCCAATTATTACTGTGCATTATTATTATTCAGTTGGTAGTATAGCCCAGGGATAAAGCTATTAGAGTGGCCTTGAGCAGTTTTACCAAAGGCATGCAAGTACTCTTAAGAGCTTAAATTATCTCTACACAAACCAGCCACAGTTAAAAGGTTTTAAAGCATTTGTTAATACATAATTAAAACCACAAGACAATACTTTCTACTACACAGTCAGTGCTAGTCAAAAGTTCAGAGATCTCACAGAAATACTTAAAATAATTCAGTAGTATAGTTCTGACATCACAAAAAACACTTAGTCTAATCTTTCTAAGTCCTAGCTATTCCTAAAAGAAAACACAAATCTATGGTTACTTACATAAGACAACAGGCAGTTCTGTGAGTTGGATGATCAAGACAAAAATGCTTACTCTTTGGTTCTCACTGTTTAAATTGAAACTGCAGTTCTGCTAAACATTACATCATTCTTGACCCTTCCTGGAGTTCCCAGGCTACGCATTAACTATATTTACATTTTTAACATCTCCCTCTTGTTATCTTGCAGCTGATCAGGAGCAGAGCAATCCAAATACATTTGCATGTTTAAATCTAGCAATTTAACTCTTGGTTAAAACAATAGAAAGACTTTCTTCATCTAGAGCCCTCGGCACCACTGTCTACTTCAAAGGGTCACCACATGCTTTACTTTGGTTAGTAGAGTGCACTGTTGTCACATTTATTTCCAGTTCCACATGTCACAGTATTTCTTTACATTTAAGACAACACACCTGTAGTTTACATTCTTATTTACAAATGACAGAATTGTCTGCAGAATTCTATCTGGTTAGGCTGGCAGCCTTCACCCCCCCCCCCCCGGAGAACTCAAGCTTGTTTTTCAAGTGACCCTTGAGAAATGCTGCTTGAGAGGGTTAGGTCTATCTGAGTGTACCTCACCCCATTCCCTGTCTTGACAGCCCATCAGCATTGGCATTGCAACTCCCACTGCGGTACTGCACTGACATATCATATGCTTGCAACCCTAGGCTCCATCGTAGCAACTTGGCATTTTGCTGGCTGACTCTGTTTAACCATGTTAGGGGGTTATGATCTGTCATAACAGTGAATTTCCTTGCATACAGATAAGGCTGAAGTTTCTGCAATGCGCACGTTATGGCTAGACATTCCTTTTCTACAGCTGCATAGCATTCCTCCCTGTGTTGGAGCCTATGACTGAGATAAACCAATGGGTGCTATTCTCCCTCTGAAGAAATTTGGCTAAGTACAGCCCCCACCCCATGGTTTGAAGCATCCACCTGGACAACAAATTATTTGCTGTAATCTGGACTGTCTAACACAGGGGGTCCTCCCAAAGCTTCTTTAAGCTTCTGGAATGTCTGCTCACATGCTGGGGTCCACACTACTTTTTCTGGCCTGTTCTTCCTTGTCAGGTCTGTGAGAGGTGCAGCTATGATACTATAACTGGGGACAAACTTTCTGTAGTACCCTGTTGTCCCTAAAAATGCCCTCACCTGCTTTTTAGTAACAGGTAGAGGCCATGCCTGAATGTCTTCCACTTTGGCAGATTCTGGCCTTATCTTAACACTCCCCACTCTATGTCCTAAGTGGGAGACCTCCGCCATACCCACCTGACATTTACTTGGCTTAATGGTCAACCCTGCTCTCTGTAGTCGGCCCTGCACCTCCCTGACATGATGAAGGTGTTCTGGCCAGAAATGGCTGTATATGGCAATCTCATCTAGGTAAGCAAGGGCAAACCCTCCTGCTCCTACTAGGATATGTTCTACCAACCTCTGGAAAGTCACTGGGGCATTCTTCATCCCAAAGGGCATCTTTGTGAACTCATACAAGCCAAAAGGAGTCACAAAGGCTGATTTCTCTCTAGCACTGGGAGTCAAGGGCACCTGCCAGTAACTCTTGGCAAGATCAGTGGTTGTAAGATACTTAGCCCCACCTAGCTGCTCAAGAGCCTCATCTGTCCTAGGCATGGGGTAAGCATCCGTCTCTGTGTAAATATTTATTTTCCTGAAGTCCATACAGAAAATGGTGCTGACATCCTTCTTTGGCACCAGCACCACTGGGGAGGCACATCTCATCTACTTCCTCCCTCAGAGTCTGTTTGACTCTATCAGGCATTCTATAAGGGGCCTGCCTAAAAGGGTTTTGATGTCCTGTATCCACCTGGTGCTGCACCAGGTGGGTGCACCCTGGTTTCCCAGTGAACATGTCCTCGAATTCCTGCAACACTGCTCGGATTTCCCAAACCTGGGTAGGAGATAGCTGCTAGGACATTGCTACCCCTTCCACTGAGGTGTCAGCCTGAGCCTCACTGAGAAGATCAGTCTCCAAATCTCCCTCAGACACCTCCTGCAATCCACTACAAATGTTGAGCACAAGGGGCTCCCTATCATGGTAAGGTTTCATCATGTTAACACGGTACAATTTGTGCCCCTGCCTTCTGCCTAGCAGTTCCACCATGTAGTTAACATCACTTACCTTTCTTACCACCTTGTAGGGTCTCTCCCAAGCTGATTACAGTTTGTTGTGTCTGACAGGAATGAGACATACACCAACGGCCAGCAATCGCAATACTGAGACACTTAAATCCAAAGTAGATATAAAATATTTTATATCTACTTTGGATTTAAGTGTCTCAGTATTGCGATTGCTGGCCATTGGTGTATGATTCGTTAATGGTTTGGCTGAGCATACCACACTTGCAAAGCATTTGGTTCCAGTTGTTGACAGGAATGAGAACCATTATCTGCTACCCCACAGCATACTCTCTAGCTCGAGCATTCCTGTCATACAACACCTTTTTCAGTTGTTGGGCTTCTGTCAGGTTCTCCTGGGCCAAGGCCATGAGTTACCTGAGCCTTGTCCTGAGGTTTAGGATGTATGCCAGAAAAGACTCCTTGTGAGACTTGCACTCACCTTCCCACTCATCTTGAACTAAAATCTAGAGGTCCACTCACTCTATGCCCATATAGCAACTCAAAGGGTGACAAACCTGTGGATTCCTGGGAACTTCTCTGTAAGCATACAACAGATGGGGCAAATATTTGTCCCACTCCATCTTAAACTGATCTGCAAATGCCAGTAGCATGGACTTAATTGTAGAGTTTAACCCTTCAACAAGGTCATTAGTCTGGGAATGGTAGGGTGTGGTCTTCATGTGCTTCATCCCACAGGACTTCCACAGACAAGCCAGCAGGTCTGACATGAAATTGGCACCTCTGTCAGTCAGTATTTCTTTTTGGAAACACTACCCTGATAAAAATCTCAAACTAAGCATTTGCCACCTTCTCTGCCTCAATGGAGGACAA
The DNA here is from genome assembly GCF_019279795.1 of Protopterus annectens. NCBI lineage: Eukaryota > Metazoa > Chordata > Ceratodontiformes > Protopteridae > Protopterus > Protopterus annectens. The sequence continues at coordinate 197,762,037 of NC_056741.1, forward strand.
GGCCACTGCCTCAGGATATTGTGTAGCATAATCCACTACCACTAGGATATACTTTTTCTCTGTGGAACTTGAGGTACTCAGAAGACCCACAATATCCATAGCTACCCTCTGAAATGGCTCCTCAGTCACAGGCAAAGGCATCAAAGGAGCTCTCACCTTGTCATCTGCCTTGCCTACCTTTTGGCACTGCTCACAGTTCCTGCAGTACCCTGTTACATCTCTGGAAATTCCAGGCCAATGGAAGTTCTGCATAATATGCCTCTTTGTACATTTTATGCCCATATGACCTGCATAGGGACTATCATGGGCTATGGCTAGAAGCACCAGATGGTAGGCTCCAGGCACTACTTACTGCTGTACTCTCTCACCTTCTAGCCCTCCGTCAGGGGTCTACTCTCTGTATAGTAACCCTTTGTCCCAATATATGTTGGGAGGGTGGCCTAATGGTTAAGGTGTTTGCCTTACAAACACAAGGTGTAGGGTTTGAGTCTCACAAGGGATAATTGGCTAGGCTTACAATGGCTCACAAGGGCAGTTAGCCTAGTACTAACCTATGAACCTATACAGATTCCCCCCTTTTTTGAGAATCAGGTAATTCCCTATCTACCTGCCTCAGGCCTTCCAATGCAGGGTCTGGCAGCTGAGCCTGTCTCAACTCTCACCTTGCAACCATTCCCAGCTCCCCTTCAACAGGAAGTCTAGCATCCTCTAACAGTGGTGCCTCACTGTCAGCCTGGGTACTACTACTCACCTCTCCTTTGCAGTCACTCTGTCCAAGGGACCATCAGTACCCCCAAGCAGCTGTGGCTCACCTTCAGGCTCACTGCTACACCGTAGCTCCCTCCCTGAAGTAACTACCTCACCAGTCCTGGCTGCAAGTATGCAGTCTGTCTGGGTCTCCCCAGGCTAACAGACCCACATGCTTGTTTTGTAGCCTGACAGCATCCAACTGCATAAGCTCATGGTACTACCTCATCCAAATCCTTCCCTATCAGGACATGTGCAGGATATTAGTAGTTTAGTACCCCTGTTGTCTCAAGACAATTTACTATTGGCATTTTGTCTTTCCCATTTACTTGCTCCCTCACCTTTGGCTCCCCACCTTGCCTCTGTGGACACTTGTATGCCACATGGCCCCACTGGTTGCATTCAAAACATTTAACCCTAGCTCCTGGACATGTACCTGGACTACTGGCTTCCCCTGCTACTGTTAGATTCTGTTGGTGCAGTCTGTGCTGCCCACCATGGGTTCCTTTAGACCCATGTGCAATACTGGGGGTCCCCTTCCTGTGCAGGGCTGCACTGCTTGCTAGGTATAGATCTCCCTCCTTCCCCAACTCATCTGAAGTAGCACATTGTCTATCAGCTGACCAGATCCTCATGTCCTCAGGCAAAGTGCTAAGGGCTTGTTCCTTCACCAAAAAGTCTGCCAGCCCTTCAAAAGTGGTGACCTGACATCCACTCACTCACATATGGAAATAGCTGCTCAGTTCAGCAACATATTTACAAACACTTTCATCTGCCTTGCATCTATGCTCATGAAACCTTTTCCTATACATTTCAGGTGTTAGCTTAAACAGTTCTAAAAGGAATTTCTTAACAGCAGTGTAATCAAAACATGCAGCGTCTGACATTTTAGATCAAACAGTTACAGCTTTACCATAGAGTAAGGGGGTCAGGAACCGTACCCAGAGCCCTTAGTCAACTTCATACTGTTTGCATACCTTCTCAAACATATAAATGAAACTATCAAAATGATCCCCCTCTTTAAAGAAATTTACTGACCTTTTGTGCTTCTGGGGTCCAGTTACTCCCTTCCCCATTACCTCCATGAGTCTGGCAAAGAGTCAGCATCTCCTTCTCATGCTGCCTCTGCTTTTCTTTTTCCTCAGCTTCCAGATGTAACAGTTCCTCATTCTTCTCACTCTCTAGATGCCTCAGTCTTTCAGCTGCTTCTAATTCCACATGCCTGACCTCTAACTCACGTCTCTTTAGCTCCAGCTAGATTTTTAAGTCCACTGCAGAAAGGTTGAGCTGTCCATTCTCCAAGGATGTTATATCTCCACTGCCAGTCTGATTGTCCTCCTGGTTGCTGTTTTGTGATGCAGCTGTAACCAAGGCTGCAATCAGGTCTGCCTTAGTCAGGTTTCCATACAATAGTCCCCTAGCCTGGCACGGTTCCACCAGCTGGCTTCTTGTCAGCTTCCCATACTCCTCTGCTGACATGCTGCCTGCTCACCCTGACTAACTAAGCTTACAAAATAAATAAAACAATTGTGATCTGAACTCTGAATATTCACTGCGTGGCTGTTTTTGAGTACAAAACACCTTCAAATCTCGCTGTACACAAGCTACAGGATTCACTCTACCCACACCCCTACATGCCAGTTAGTATTTGCCAACTAAATAATATGTGATGTGGATATCCCACCACTGCCACCACAAATGTGACGTCTGTGCCCTGGCCCAGCAATCAAGGAGCCTCAGTTCACACCACTAACACTAAAGAGGGTGCCTCATATGAGAGGAAAGTATAACAAATACACACAATAAAGTGCAATTTCCCTTAAGAGCATACAGAGATCACAGTCAGTCTGGGGCACTCCTTGCTCCCCAGGTGCCCAGTAAGACTCCCCATTGGCACAGCTATAGGGTCCAGATCCCAGCCTAGTGGGCAAGCTAAAATCTCTAACACCCTCTCTGTCCAACCAGTGCTTCGTGTTCCTGCCCAAGTAGCTGACACACCAACACACACACACTTTGAGAAGAGTTTATACAACCACACAGATACTCCTAGGAATGCGGGCACAAGTTCTCCAGCTGTGTCCCCCTTTCAAGACTATACAGTTGTACCCTGCCACCACCCAGCTAATAATTATCAGCTACTCAAAGAGCCTGGTCTGCAAGGCCATGAAACGTATCATTATGGAACTCATAAACAAAGACATTGAAGATCGCCAAACACTGGTTTATAAAAGGCAGATCAGATCATGTCTCCTAAACCTGATAGACTTCTTTGAAGTAGTTACCAAAGCCATAGATGAGGGTAAGGTGGTTCACACAGCCTATCTAGATCTTGCCAAGGCATTCAACACCATTCCCCACTCTGGAATTATAGATAAACTCACTAAACTAGGTATAAATCCCTATGTCACAAGATGGGTTGCCAACTGGCTTACTGACAGAACCCACACTGTGAAAGTAGCAGACTCCAAATCAGACTTCAGACCAGTGACAAGTAGAGTACCACAGGGTTCAGTCCTGGGTGCTCTTCTGTTTGGTATCGACTTCTCTGAAGTACAGGCTAACACAGAAGGTCTTTGGCTAACTAAATTCACAGATGACTGCAAACTAGCAGCCATAATTAAAACCCCTAACTAGGTGGACATCCTACAAAAGGGCCTCACTGAGACAGATGCCTGGTGTCAGAGTCATGGTCTCAAGCACAATGCCAAAAAGTGCATTGTCATCCCCTTTGCTAAAAACTCTGTACCCATGAACTACCACATAGGCGGTAGTCTACTTAACACCGAAAGTTTGATAAGAGACAGGTGGACAGTAGTCTCTCCTTTGATAATCACATCACCACAGTGGTCAGGAAATCCTTCTACATGGCTCATCTCATCACAAAAGGTTTCTCATCCAGGAAAAAAGAGATCATTGTTCCCCTCTACTCATCACTCATTAGACCCATTATAGAGTACAACTCCCCTTTTGGTATGTACCTCGCAAGACATCTACAACAACTGGAAAGGTTACAAAAATACCTCACAAAGAGGATTACTGGATTCAAACAGATGCCTTACACAGACCGACTCAAAAAACTCCAGCTTTACTCCATCACATATCGCCTACTCAGAGGAGATCTCTGCATAACATACAGAGCTATGTCAAACCCAGAGCTGTTGGACATGCTCCACTTAAAGAAATCCCAATCCCTCTGAGCTACATGCTCTAGGGGACCTAAACCGTGTCACCACAATAAACAGAACATGCTGGAGGGATAGATTCCTGTCCCAGAGACTTCCCATACTCTGGAACAGACTACCTATCTATATCAAACAGAGCTCCTCATTAGGACTCTTCAAGAAAAAATCTTGATGATTGGATGGGTAATAGGAAATTCACCCCGGGGATCACTTCTGTGGTTCTGCTTGACATGGGCACAGGAAAATAATTTTCTTGGGTGGCAAAAGCCAGGGTACCTTTTTGGCTAGGCTTGTATAGGCCCTAGGTCCAATAGTTTAGTACCTACCTATGAACCTATGAACCTTAAAATGGTGTCCAGTTATTACTGTGCAATATTATTATCCAATTGGTAGTATAGCCCAGGACTAAAGCTATTAGAGTGGCCTTGTAGAGTTTTACCAAAGGCATGGAAGCACTCTTAAGAGCTTAAAATATTTCTACACAAACCAGCTGCAGTTAAAAGGCTTAAAAATATTTAATAATAGATATTAAAACCACAAGACAATACTTTCTACTGCACAGTCAGTTCTAATCAAAAGTTCAGAGATCACACAGAAATACTTAAAATAATTCAGTAGTCTTTCTAAGTCCTAGCTATTCCTAAAAGAAAACGCAAATCTAAGATAACTTACATAAGACAACAGGCAGTGCTGTGAGTTGGAAGATCAAGACAAAATGCTTAATAATCTCTGGTTCCCACTGTTTAAATTTAAATTGCAGTTCTGCTTAACATTACATCATTCTTCACCCTTTCTGGAGTTCCCAGACTACACATTAACTACATTTACATTTTTAACATCTCCCTTTTGTTATCTTGCAACTGGTCAGGAGCAGAGCAATAAAATTACATTTGCATGTTTAAATCTAGCAATTTAACTCTTGGTTAAAACAATAGAAAGGGTTTCTTCATCTAAACCCCTCGACACCACTGTCTACATCAAAGGGTCACCACATGCTTTACTTTGGTCAGTAGAGTGCACTGTTGTCACATTTATTTCCAGTTCCACATGTTACAGTATTTCTTTACATTTAAGACAACAAGCCTGTAGTTTACATTCATATTTACAAATATTTACAAATGACAGAATTGTCTGCACAATTCTGTCTGGCTAGGCTGGCGGCCTTCACAGTCATTGTTGTTCTTTTGTCTTGCCCTTAACACATTATTCTGTCTACTTAAACATATTAGGTCATTGTTACAATTTGGATCTCAAAAAAAAAGTGTAAAGAATTCTCATCTTCATTTTGTGGATGTTTAAAACTATATAGTTCATCAAATGAGGAACTGAAAACACAATTGCAGGTGGTCAAAACGTTCTCAGTTAATATAAAAATGCCATTTGGTCTTGACAAATGTGCAAAAGCAACCTTTGAAGCAGGAAAGCTGCAGCACCAAGAAAATATCAGTCTAAGACAGGAATGTGATATAAAAGAACTTGAACAAGAATGAATATATACATTGGGAATTAATGAAGGATTGACAATAAAACATGAATAAATGTGATCCAAACATAGTAAGGAATCTATCACATGATAAAAGTTAATACAGAAAACAACCCTGACATCTAGGAACAAAGTCTAAGCTATCAACCAATGTGCTCTTCCTGTTCTAAGTTACAGTTTTGGGGTGATTTGACTGGCTGCAGAAGATATTGGATCATTTGGATAGGAAAACAAGAAAAATGCTTCACACTTATCAAATGATTTATGAAAATCATTGTATACCAAAATTATATATTCCCCATCCTGAAGGAGGTATGGGTTCCTCTAAATTAATTACGCGTATTGATCTGCAATCATAGTATTGAATAGAAATCTTCTGACCTCACAAGATCCAAACATAGTAAAAGTTTTAAAACACGAGGTGAACAAGTTCATAGGTTCATAGGTTCATACTAGGCTATCTGCCCTAGGGCATTTGCAAGCCTAGCCAGAGTGTGTTTGGCTTTCGCCACCCATTTTAAATGTTTTACTATGCCTTTTTGGGGTTAGTTTACTGTGCCTCTGTCTAGCAGTGACACAGAAGTGATACCGGGGTAAACCTATACTCGTCAAGATTTCTCTTGAAGACAGTCAGTGAGGGACTCTGCCTAACTTGGACTGGGATTCTATTCCAGAGTGAAGGGAGCCTCTGGGTTATGAATCTCTCCCTCCAGCATGTCCTATTTATTTCAGTGCTGAGGTTCAAGACCCTCGAGCGCGTAGCTCATTGGGATTTGGATTTTCTGAGGTGCAGCATGTCCATTAATTCCGGGTTGGACATGGCCTTATACATCAGGCATAGATCGCCTCTAAGCAGGTGGTATGCAACCGAGTAGAGCTGGAGTTTCTTTAACTGGGCAGCATATGGCATCTGTTTGAGCCCTTTGATCCTCTTGGTGAGGTAATTTTGGGGTCTTTCTAGTTGCTGCAGGTGTCAGGTAAGGTACATCCTGATAGGGGCATTGTATTCAATTATGGGCCTGATGAGGGATGAGTAAAGAGGCACAATGACCTCCCTTGATCTAGATGTGAATCCCTTCATGATTAGGTGGGCTATATAGAAGGTTTTTCTAACCACTTTGGCCACGTGGTTGTCAAAAGAGAGATTGCTATCAACTTGGGTCCCCAGGTCCCTAATTACTTCTTCCATACTTAATGGATTACCACATATGTGGTAATTTGTGGGCACTTTGTTTTTACCAAAGGGGATGACTATACACTTTTTGGAATTTAGCTTTAGGCCATGGCTCTGGCACCAGTTATCTGTTTCTATGAGACCCTTTTGGAGGATGCTTGTGTCAGCTGGAGAATCGATTATGGCGCCTAGTTTGCAGTCATCTGCGAACTTGGTGAGCCAAAGTCCTCTCGTGTTGGCCTGTACCTCTGAGAAATATATACCGAACAAGAGAGGTCCCAGGACTGAGCCTTGTGGGATGCTACTTGTAACTGGTTTGGAGTCTGACATGGCTCCAGCAATTCTGACCATGTGGGTTCTGTCCTTGAGCCAGTTCGCAACCCATCTAGTGATGTAGTGGTTTATATTTAAGCTGGAGAGCTTATCTATGATGCCCGCGTGGGGTATTGTATCAAAGGCTTTAGCGAGGTCCAGGTAGGCTGTGTGGACCACCTTCCTCTCGTCAATGGCCTTTGTGACTGTTTCAAAGAAATCAACCAGGTTTAAGAGGCAGGATCTGCCCTTAACAAAGCTGAACTGGGGAGGATCCAGTGTCTGTAGGTCCCCAATATCTTTATTTAAGAGTTCCATGATGATCCTCTCCATAGCTTTGCAGACCAAGCTAGTCAGGCTTATGGGGCGATAGTTTCCAGGATCCTTTGAGGCACCACCTTTGTGGAGAGGGACCACTGTTGCTGTATGCCATTCTTTGGGTACATATCCTGTAGTAAGGCTGAGATTGAACAGTAGCTTTATGTTGGGGTTCAGCTCTTCTTGGAGTTCATGTAGGACGCAGCCCGGGACAACGTCTGGTCACATTGATGCTGTGTTTTTTGCTTTGGAGAGGGCGGCTCTCACCTGAGCATCTGAGATGTCTGGGGGGCAGCACTCTGCAGGGATAGATATTTGCTCTTTTGGGGGGGGGAGAAGTTTGCACTGAACCTGTCAGCCAGGATGTTGGCAATGTCTGTGGGTTCAGTGAATTTTTTGTCATTTTGGACTAACTCTGAGCATATCTGGGAGTTTCCACCTAGGATCCTAACATAACTAAAGAAAGCCTTGTGATTATCTTTATTGTCCTGTGCAATTTTTCTCTCGAAGCTGGCCTTAGATGATTTTATGAGTGTTCGTAGTTTTTTGCTAATACTGATCAGAGATGCCTTCCCTTTTAGGGATTTTGCTCTATCGTGCAGTAGCTTCCTCCTTCTGTTGTATAGTTTGTTTATGACTGGGGTCCACCAGACAGGACGCCTGCCCTTGGGGGATTGGGTCTTGGTTTTATTTGGGATTGCATGATCCATGCATTCCTGAAGGTGTTCATAGAATGTGTTTATAAAGGATTCTGCAGTCTGGGCCGTTTTTTCCACAGGCCCGGGGGCATTGAAGGATTCTACCTCAGTTTTGAGGAGTGTAAAGTTTGCTTTAGAGAAGTTTTTCACTGTGGTTTTCTGGGCAGGGGGTGGGGTCGGGATGTGGATATCCAGTGAGATTAATTTATGGTCTGATCTTACCAGTGAGGGATACACTTCTGGTCTGGAGCATAGAGTCCCCATGTTGGTGATGATCAGGTCCAGTATGTTTTCCCCTCTTGTGGGTGTGGTGACAAGTTGTTCCATAGCATTTGAGTTTATAAATTCTAGGAACCTTTGGGCTAGGGTGTTGGAGCTAGAGTAATGCTCCCAGTCTATGTTTGGTTAGTTGAAGTCTATAATGGTGTTTGGGGAGACCTTCATATTTTCCAGAGTTCTCAGGAAGGCCGAGTGGGGTTCCTGGGTTTGGGAGGGTGGTCTGTAGCAGGCTATAAACTGGAAGGCAGTTTTACCCACTATAAGTTGCACATGGATAGTCTCCGATGCTTCGTGCTATGCCACCAACCTGGAGGTGTGGGTATCTTTGACGAATATTGATACTCCCCCTCCTTTTGTGGTTCGGTCCAAGTTTTGGGGCCGAAAAGTATAGTATGAGGTATAACCTGGTAGTGCTGGGGTGCTGTCGGGATCCTTGAACCAGGTTTTTGTTACTGCACAGATATCAATGTGCTCCATGCTGAGGAGAGTTTCGAGTGCGTGCATCTTGAGGTTTAGATTTCTGGCATTGAGTAGCAATACCCTTAGTTTCTTTTCCCTTGTGATACCTATGGAGGTGGGTTTGTCTTTTGAGCCTTGCCTAAAAAAGGCACTATAGGGGTGGCAAGAGCCTTTGCCAATATCCGAAAGCTCAGGGGTGACAGGTGCAAGCTAGTGAAGCAATGTGGCTTGTCAAGCATGTCATCCCAGGCTGACAGGTATTGGATCCCCTTTGAAGGACACCAATACTTAAGCCAATTGTTGAAATTGATCATCTTGTCTTCATATTGTGGCATCATTCTTGGTGAGGGTAAGATGCTACTCAAGGTCAGGGTCATACCGGCCTGGGCTACATGCTCAGAGAGCTCCTCTATGTCTCTTTTAATGTAGTCCAGGGAGGTACGTCTCAGGTCATTCACACCAGTATGGACAATGACTGAGTCATATTTGTACTTGCCTTGGAGTGACCTGAGTGCTTGTGTTATGTGGCGGATCCTAGCACCCAACAGGCAGCTCACCGTGACCCTCTCCTTGTTCAGCCTGGTGAGCGGGACGTCTGTGTGCCTGATGATAGAATCACCTATTACAAGAGTATCAGGTGTGTTGTTTAGCATTACGGTCTGTGACTGTTCGGCACACTAGTTTTGTGAACTATGTGTAGCACGTGTTTTGTTCTGGGGTAGTGGTTGCTTGGATGTCTGCTTTGGAGGTCTCTGCTTCTTAGGCAAATTATTATTTAGAGCCTCTGAGAATGTTTTTGTGTGTTTATGTGGTTGGTATGCTGTTGTTGTAGGTCTATGTGAGACTGGAATTGTAGTGTGTGTGGTTACCTTCTCCTCCTGACTGGTTACGCCAGTACTGAGTTGAGAGAGCTTAGCCTCCAGTTTGGCTATATGGTTACATCTCTCACATATGTTGGGACTTGTTGGAAGGAGGAGACGGTTGTCTGTGTACATGAGGCAGTTGTAACATTGCCTCAAGATTCCCAGATACACCAGCTGGACTGGAGAGGAGATTGACAACGGACCTTTGGACATGCTATAATAGTATAGGGAACTACTTTATAAATGAAAAAAGGGCCAAAGGTGAACAAGGTACTCAGGGGGAGTTTGTGAGGATGTAGTGCTTTTAATTTTTTAGTGCTGACTTATATAATTGCTTTAGTGAGCAAGTGCCAGGCTTTAGATTAGGACTAGCGTGTTTATTTTGAGAGCTAGAGCAGTTCTAAGGGAAAAAAATGAAAAGCAGAATTTGTGGAGCCGAAAATGGTTTAAACCCAATTAAGCGGTACTGCCCGATTTTGCGTTATGTGCAAAATCACGCAAAGCCGTGCTAAAGCGGGTTTTATACAGGGGGACTTGAAAGAGCTAGAAATTGGCCCAAAACGGCCAATAGACTACCAGATTCTTATGCTGGGAACACTCCTCGAGGCTGCTCTAAGCTCTCCACTCCCACTGGTGAACAAAGAAACCTCCTTTTAACCAAGAAAGGAAATGGGCAACACAGGAACTTTCCAAAAGTCATGAATACAGCAAAGCCTGTATTTGGACTACTGTAGGTCAGGAAAGGCGGGAAACAAGGATAATTTTTTTTTGTTTTTTTTCTTTTTTTGGAAGCAAACAGCAGGAAAATGCAATAAATATGTAGCACAGGCTAACGCACTTCAGTGTGTAGCCTCAACAGGTAAATGCAACAAACAGTACAATCTTTAAAAGTGCAGGTGAAAAACAGCTATAAACAGTTCAAAACAGGTAAAGGAGCAGAAATACTTGCTTTTCAGCTAGATCGGACAGTCGAACAGGTAGCAGCTGGAAAAAAAAACACTTTATCAGGTAAGCAGTCAATCTTTATGCCTTTCTGCTGCTATCACCACTGTGCAGGACCACGAGGAACTTGGCTGAGTAGTAACAAGCGCAAAAAACACACAAAAGCGGGTTTCATACAGGGGGACTTGAAAGAGCTAGAAATTGGCCCAAAACGACCAATAGACTACCATATTCTTGTGCTGGGAACACTTCCCCAGGGATAGATAGGCTTCTCTAAGCTCCCCACTCCCACTGGTGAACAAAGAAACCTCCTTTTATACAAAAAAGGAAATGGGCAACACAGGAACTTTCCAAAAGTCCAGAATACAGCAAAGCCTGTATTTGTACTTCTCTAGGTCAGGAAAGGCGGGAAACAAGGATCATTTTTTTGTTTTTTTTTCTATTTTTGTATGCAAACAGCAGGAAAATGCAATAAATGTGTAAAACATGCTAGCACACTTGAGTGTGTAGCCTCAACAGGTAAATGCAACTAACAGGACAATCTTTAAAAGTGCAGGTGAAAAACAGCTATAAGCAGTTCAGAACAGGTAAAGGAGCAGAAATACTTGCTTTTCAGCTAGATCAGACAATCACACAGGTAGTAGCAGAAAAAAAACACTTTATCAGGAAAGCATGCGCTCTTTATGCCTCTCTGCTGCTAGCACCACTCTGCAGGAACACATGGAACTTGGCTGAGTAGTAACAAGTGCAAAAACCACGCCAATGCGGGTATTGTACAGGAGTACTTGAAATAGCTAGAAATTGTCCCAAAACAGCCAATAGACTACCAAATTTTTGTGCTGGGAACACTCCTCCAGGGATAGATAGGCTGCTTTAAGCTCCCCACTCCCACTGGTGAACAAAGAAACCTCCTTTTATCCAAGAAAGGAAATGGGCAACACAGGAACTTTCCAAAAGTCCAGAATACAGCAAAGCCTGTATTTGGACTACTCTAGGTCAGGAATGGCTGGAAACAAGGATCATTTTTAGTTTTTTTTCTTTTTTTTAAGCAAACAGCAGGAAAATGCAATAAATATGTAACACAGGCTAGCGTACTTGAGTGTGTAGCCTCAACTTGTAAATGCAACAAACAGGAAAATCTTTAAAAGTGCAGGTGAAAAACAGCTATAAATAGTTCAAAACAGGTAAAGGAGCAGAAATACTTGCTTTTCAGCTAGATCGGACAGTCACACAGGTAGTAGCAGGAAAAAAAAACACTTTATCAGTTAAGCAGTTGCTCTTTATGCCTCTCTGCTGCTAGCACCACTCTGCAGGATCACGAGGAGCTTGGCTGAGTAGTAACAAGCGCAAAAACTGCGCCAAAGCAGGTTTTATACAGGGGAACTTGAAAGAGCTAGAAATTGGCCCTAAACGGCCAATAGACTACCAGATTCTTGTGCTGGGAACACTTCACCAGGGATAGATAGGCTGCTCTAAGCTCCCCACTTCCACTGGTGAACAAAGAAACCTCCTTTTATCCAAGAAAGGAAATGGGCAACACAGGAACTTTCCAAAAGTCCGGAATACAGCAAAGCCTGTATTTGGACTACTCTAGGTCAGGAAAGGCGGGAAACAAGGATAATTTTTTTTTTTTCTTTTTTTGTAAGCAAACAGCAGGAAAATGCAATAAATATGTAACACAGGCTAACGCACTTGAGTGTGTAGCCTCAACAGGTAAATGCAAGAAACAAGACAATCTTTAAAAGTGCAGGTGAAAAACAGCTATAAACAGTTCAAAACAGGTAAAGGAGCAGAAATATATATAACCAAAAATACACCGAGGTACCACACAATAGCGTCTTTATTACACAAAAAATAAGAACAGTGGTGAGCACTTTCGCAAAACTAATTGCTTCATCAGACATCTGATGAAGCAATTAGTTTTGCGAAAGCGCTCACCACTGTTCTTATTTTTTGTGTAATAAAGACGCTATTGTGTGGTACCTCGGTGTATTTTTGGTTATATATAGTTCTGGTTTTGTGCACCTGGGTTTTACCTCAAGCCGTTTCCCTTTTTATACAAAGGAGCAGAAATACTTACTTTTCAGCTAGATCGGACAGTCGCACAGGTGGTAGCAAGAAAAAAAAATACTTTATCAGGTAAGCAGTTGCTCTTTATGCCTCTCTGCTGCTAGCACCACTCTGCAGGACCATGAGGAGCTTGGCTGAGTAGTAAGTAACAAGTGCAAAAACTGCTCCAAAGCGGGTTTTATAAAGGGGGACTTGAAAGAGTTAGAAATTGGCCCAAAACAGCCAATTGACTACTAGATTCTTGTGCTGGGAACACTCCTCCAGGGATAGATAGGCTGCTCTAAGCTCCCCACTCCCACTGGTGAACAAAGAAACCTCCTTTTATCCAAGAAAGGAAATGGGCAACACAGGAACTTTCCAAAAGTCCAGAATACAGCAATGCCTGTATTTGGACTACTCTAGGTCAGGAATGGTGGGAAACAAGGATAATTTTTTTGTTTTTTTTTTTTTTGTAAGCAAACAGCAGGAAAATGCAATAAATATGTAACACAGGCTAGCGCACTTGAGTGTGTAGCCTCAACAGGTAAATGCAACAAACAGGAAAATCTTTAAAAGTGCAGGTGAAAAATAGCTATAAACAGTTCAAAACAGGTAAAGGAGCAGAAATGCTTGCTTTTCGGGTAGATCAGACAATCACACAGGTAGTAGCAAGAAAAAAAAACACTTCATCAAGTAAGCAGTCACTTTTTATGCCTCTCTGCTGCTAGCACCACTTTGCAGGATCACGAGGAGCTTGGCTGAGTACTAACAAGTGCAAAAACTGCACCAAAGCAGGTTTTATACAGGGGAACTTGAAAGAGCTAGAAATTGGCCCAAAACGGCCAATAGACTACCATATTCTTGTACTTGGAACACTCCTCCAGGGATAGGTAGGCTGCTCTACACTCTCCACTCCCACTGGTAAACAAAGAAACCTTCTTTTATCCAAGAAAGGAAATGGACAACACAGGAACTTTCCAAAAGTCCAGAATACAGCAAAGCCTGTATTTGGACTACTCTAGGTCAGGAAAGGCGGAAAACAAGGATACTTTTTTGTTTTTTTTTTCTTTTTTGTAAGCAAACAGCAGGAACATGCAATAAATATGTAACACAGGCTAGCACATGTGAGTGTGTAGCCTCAAAAGGTAAATGCAACAAACAGGACAATCTTTAAAAGTGCATGTGAAAAACAGCTATAAACAGTTCAAAACAGGTAAAGGAGCAGAAATACTTGCTTTTCAGCTAGATCGGACAGTCACACAGGTAGTAGCAGGAAAAAAAACACTTTATCAGGTAAACAGTCTCTCTTTATGCCTCTCTGCTGCTAGCACCACTACCACTTTATGCCTCTTTGCTGCTAGCAAAGGAAGTCTCTCAGGAGTTGAGCATAAAATGATTTCACAAACTTTGTGGCTAACACTTAAAGTACAGAGGAATCCCTCTAGGCTATTAAATATCAGATAACAAAGAGTCATAACACCACCCCCACGTATAGCAAACAGACACACAGCCAGAAACACACAATTAGGAAAGAGATGAAATGAAAAAAACAGTACTTTTAAAACTACAAGTTTGTACTTAACAGAATATTAAAATGCAATTTAACTGCAGAGAGACACAGACCACACTGTAAAATACACACAACAGAAAAAATGAAACTACAGTACTTTTAAATCTGCATGTTTGTACTTAACAGAATATTAAAATGCAAGTTTCACTTAGCTCCAGCTTCTAATGCAGATGTTTGTAGCCAAGCAAGTCTCTCAAGAGTTGAGCATAAAATGTTTAAGTCTAAGATGACTTCCTCACTCAGCTCAGCAGAAGCACATCTGTGTCAAGCAGAAATGGAAATCAAAACACAAGTATGCTAAAATTAGGCAACAAATGAATGTGATAAAAAAAAAAAGCAAAAGAGAATATAGAGTGAAGGATTAGACGAGAAGGCAAGAAATGTGGAACAGGCACAAATATAGAAAGTTCTTGGAACAACCTCATGCTGATCCGTATCTGATGCAGGAATGGTTAAGGAGAGGTGAATTTAAACCAAAAGACACAAGGTTAATATTGGTGGCCCAGGCTAGTGGACTACGTACACGTTTGTTAACAAAGTCCATTGAACATGTCAGAGAAACACACACTTGCAGGTTCTGTAAAATAGAATTGGAAACAGGCTCACATCTTGTTGCTGGATGTGATACACTAATGGCAGAGGGCCTGTATACTGAAAGGCATAGTAATGTGGCAAGAGTATTGCACTGGGGATTGTGCAGACATTACAATACTGAAGTAGCTGAAAAGCACTGGAAACATGAGTCACAAAGCATTACAGAAAATGATGAAGATTGTATCACATGGAATTACTTATTACCAACAGTTCAAAAAAATAGATGTGAGAAAACCAGGTATAGTAGTACATGAAAAGAAGATAAAAATAGCATTGACCTTTGAAATTGCCACACTCAGTGATTAGAGTGTCTTACGTAAATACCAGGATCTGAAGGTAGATGTCAGAGCAATGTGGAATAAGGATACCCAGATGGTATGGGTCTCATAAAAAAGAATTTAGAGTTGTATTTAGATATGCTACCAATGCATGTAATGTCGTATGAATTGCAGAAGGAGTCAAATCTGGGCACATTGCAGGTGCTCCAAATACCACTTCTGGCTAACATCAAAGACTGAAACAATAGTAATTTCATAAACTTTAAGCATACTTTGACTTAGGAATGGGGTGCATTCCTGCCATTGTATTAGAAACCCAAACTACCTGGAGAAATTAAACTGAGAGAAGTAAAACACTGTTACTCAAGAATCTAAAAAACATAAAATCATAAGACAAATGCACTGTCAAATCCCACAAAAACTAAATTAGCACTTTATTTTTAGCAGGGTTATTACCTTCATATCTCCAGATAAGGAGACCCTACCCATAAACTAAGTGTATATTTATATTACCTTTAAGGTTCTATAAACCAGCCAAACAATTAAAACTGTTTTGGGTGTCATGCAACCCCTCATGTACCTGGAGTCATGCAACCTATCTTTAAAAAAAAAAAAAAAAAACTTCTGCAACAAAGCAAGCTCCACTGTCTTGAGATGGTAGCAACACAGATCTGACAAAAGTGATATTGGAAGGTCCATCAAAAAAAAAAACACATGATAAGTAACAGTGCTCGCACATAG